>NC_052516.1:3239341-3276504 GCF_014356525.2 Nilaparvata lugens | reverse complement strand
GAGGATCGACAACGTTGTTCTCCTACATTAAAGCCTGATATTACAATTCTATATTCACAACAACCCATAAACATGACTTAGTATCGTCTAGCAGACAACAAATGAATTCTAGAATGAATAATAAATCAACAACTGTAACATCGATCAGTTACCGGCTAGAAGGCATTGACAAGGCAGAGGATCGACAACGTTGTTCTCCTATATTAAAGCCTGATATTACAATTCTATATTCACAACAACCCACAAACATGACTTAGTATCGTCTAGCAGACAACAAATGAATTCTAGAATGAATAATAAATCAACAAATGTAACCTGTATCAGTTGCCGTCTCACAACGTTGTTCTCCTAAATTAAAGCCTGATATTACAATTCTATATTCACAACAACCCACAAACATGACTTAGTATCGTCTAGCAGACAACAAATGAATTCTAGAATGAATAATAAATCAACAACTGTAACCTGTATCAGTTGCCGTCTAGAAGGCATTGACAAGGCAGAGGATCGACAACGTTGTTCTCCTATATCAAAGCCTGATATTACAATATTCTATATCCACAACAACCCACAAATATGACTTGGTATCGTCTAGCAGACGACAATTAAATTCTAGAATGAATAATAAATCAACAACTGTAACATCGATCAGTTACCGTCTAGAAGGCATTGACAAGGCAGAGGATCGACAACGTTGTTCTCCTATATTAAAGCCTGATATTACAATTCTATATTCACAACAACCCACAAACATGACTTAGTATCGTCTAGCAGATAACATATGAATTCTAGAATGAATAATAAATCAACAACTGTAACATCGATCAGTTACCGTCTAGAAGGCATTGACAAGGCAGAGGATCGACAACGTTGTTCTCCTATAAAGCCTGATATTACAATTATATATTCACAACAACCCACAAACATGACTTAGTATCGTCTAGCAGACAACAAATGAATAATAAATCAACAACTGTAACATCGATCAGTTACCGTCTAGAAGACATTGACAAGGCAGAGGATCGACAACGTTGTTCTCTCATATTAAAGCCTGATATTACAACTCCATATTTACAACAACCCACAAACATGACTTAGTATCGTCTAGCATTAAAGCCTGATATTACAATTCTATATTCACAACAACCCACAAACACGACTTGGTATCGTCTAGCAGACGACAAATGAATTCTAGAATGAATAATAAATCATTCTGTTCAACACAGACAAATTCTAGACCGAGGAAGTCTCCAAATTATGTTCAATGCTAATGGCAAAATCAAACCGCTAACAAGGCGAATCAAATCAGAATCGTAAAAGCGAAATTACAAAGTCATAATTTGTAATTGAGTTTTAATGAGAGGTCAACTAAGTACAGACTAAATTGAAACTGTCATTATTGTTGATGAGTTAATGAAGTATATGATGTTGTCTTATAAGGTGTGCTGACAGTTTTAAGTGGTAATGATTGTAGTGAATTGTAATGCTGGAATGTAATGTATTTGTAATTAGATTTTAGAATATGAATTTAGGTTGTACCTCACAAAGAGTTCATTGGTCTTAAATGTTTCTTCTTGAAGTTTTCCTGCTTTTTTCAAGTTGTAACATAATTGAATAGCATGATATACATCAATTCTACATCCTTGAAGAGAGAGAAAAGGAACCTTTTCCTCGAAAAAGTTTGGATTTTGTTACCTCATGGCATGGAGTAAATGAGATAACTAAGTAGGATACCTAGATTTCATGTTTCTGTTCATAGTTGAATATCGGGGACCGAGCTTTGCTCTGGTGTACAAAAGCATAAAAAAATTATTACGAAAGAAGAAATTATAATAACAATCATAGTTCATGCAGAAATGTTCTTTCTAATCACAGTAAATTGAGATTAATTCCCAGAGAAATACAAAAATTTCCCTCACAAAGGCTCTGTTGCACAAAAGCCGGTTGAATTTTAATCCTGATTAATTTCAGGTGAACCAAATCAGAGAAGACTATTTCAAAAAGATGGATCTACTGGAATAAATCAGGATTGAAAATAACCCGGATTTTTTGCAACCGGCAACAAGTGCCTGATTGAATGATTACAAAAGTTCAACAGCTGAGTCATAATTTTGACACAGTCCCACACACATGAACTCGCTCACTCACCCCCATCATCAACAGACGACAAAATAATTATTATCAGCTGTTTTTCCAAGGATGAATAATAATTATCCTTTCAATGTCCTTCAGCGAGTTTTCCCAGGGATGAGACCCAGTGCAATCGAATTTTTATATTATAAACCTACTATGTTTTGAACTTCGTGAGAATCGTTAGAGACGTTTTCGAGATACAGTGAAATACAAACATAGAAACATAAAAACAGAAATTGCTCGTTTAATAGTATAGGATTATTGTGATTGGAAGCCATGTTCTTCTTTTATTATTTCTAACACAATCAATGGCATTTTGCCATAGTGTTAGTTGAGATATAATGATAATAATTATTATAAAAAATGAAAGCAAAAATTATAGTTTATAGATTTATAAATTATAGATTTATAGTAATGTTCACGTAATAATAATGGCAGTATTTGATCAACATTGGTGTTGCCATCCTTGTCTATCATTCGACAACGCAGATAGCGCTATCCTTTTCATGCTCTGCAACATTCCTTCTCTATCTGTACCAGATCGTTTTCAACAATGCAGGAATATAATTGTTTCTCAAATCATATCATTTCAATTATGACAATTTATTATTGAATTATTGAAAAATATAATATATTTTTATATAATCCTATTCCATTTATCCTATTCAGTAGTATATATCTTATTCACAAATAAAATACCTCATCAGATATACCGGTATGAGATATTCCGGTATTCTATAGGAGGCAATGAATGGGCAGGCACAGAATCGGCAACTTGAATTTAATTTATTTATTTCATTTATCCAATCAATTACACAATTTTCTTAAAAAATCACTACTTGATAGATCAAAGCTCCAGTGACCTGGCAAGCCAACTTAGCCTCAGCTACGTTGTTCTCCTATCTTTCTCCACTGTCATTATGACTTGGAATTTACTATAGTTGACTATATCATAGAGAAACGATAGCATAAGTAGATATCCCATGGTTTATGTCGCAACTTTTACTGTTATCCCAAGCCGATAGTTCTTTCCTATGCAGCTGTGTGACGCTGGTAGTCTCTGAAATTGTGCCGTTCATACACTATCACCCCAACAAAACAGTAAAAATTGACAATAATCGACAGTAATCAGCTTGAGATAACAGTAAAAGTTGCGACATAAATCACACACTATCACGCCTACAAAACAGTAAGAATTGACAATAATCGACAGTAATCAGCTTGAGATAACAGTAAAAGTTGCGACATAAACCATGGGATATCTACTTATGCTATCGTTCCTCTATGACTATATCTTTATGTTTTCCATTATCAACCAATAGAAGAGCACCAGATCTTATTCTCAACAGATTGTCTGTTCAAATTTATATGTAGAATATTCCAATTAAGGCAACAAATCGAAAAAAAACGGAGCTTGAAAACATAAATTAACAAGTTTCATTCAAAGTCATATCGTTCATTAACGGAAGGAAGTCACGTGGTGTCACTTTTTGTGTAGATGAGAAGTTGATATTGTGGTAATTATTCATATTGAATGGAAAGACTAAGAAATTGTCGAAAAACCACAGATTTATTGATACTTAGAAAGACCGTTTTCGGTTTTTACACCATTGTCAATCTCTGATAAACTCTTGGTTTCCACTTCAAACTATTTGCATCTCTTGAATGGGGAGTATTAATGTTCTTCATAAGAAATGCTAACAGTTTTCACTGAAATACATAGAAGCAAAGATTGGAACTTTCCAAACCTCGCAGGAGATTCAACAGTTTGTACTGAATTCCATGGTAAAAAAATGAAACTTTCCAAACCACACAGGGAATTCACAATGAATATTCTAAATAAAACTCTGGTCCTAAATAGAATCTGAACAATAAAAAAATGAAACTTTCCAAACCACGCAGGGATTTCACGATGAATATTCTAAATAAAACTCTGGTCCTAAATAGAATCTGAACAATAGAAAAATGAAACTTTCCAAACCACGCAGGGATTCCACGATGAATATTCTGAATAAAACTCTGGTCCTAAATGGAATCTGAACAAGAAAAAAATGAAACTTTCCAAACCACGCAGGGATTTCACAATGAATATTCTAAATAAAACTCTGGTCCTAAATAGAATCTGAACAATAAAAAAATGAAACTTTCCAAACCACACAGGGAATTCACAATGAATATTCTAAATAAAACTCTGGTCCTAAATAGAATCTGAACAATAAAAAAATGAAACTTTCCAAACCACGCAGGGATTTCACAGTGAATATTCTAAATAAAACTCTGGTCCTAAATAGAATCTGAACAATAAAAAAATGAAACTTTCCAAGCCACGCAGGGATTTCACGATGAATATTCTGAATAAAACTCTGTTCCTAAATAGAATCTGAACAATAAAAAAATGAAACTTTCCAAACCACGCAGGGAATCCACAATGAATATTCTACATAAAACTCTGTTCCTAAATAGAATCTGAACAATAAAAATATGAAACTTTCCAAACCACGCAGGGATTTCACGATGAATATTCTAAATAAAACTCTGTTCCTAAATAGAATCTGAACAATAGGTCTGTGAGAACGTTTCAAAGATGGGAAAATGATATCTATATGAATAATATCCGGCATTTATCGTTACGATTAACAGAGAAAAAAATGGATGACCTTGAGAAAGCAATTAAGAGTATTTTAAATGAGACCTGTGACTGAGATTTACTTCAAACTTTCAGCATTTGTTGAATTAAAAGCGTGGTTATTATTTATGAGGAATGATGACAGTTAAAACTGGATCTCAATAGTGAAACTCAAACAAATATCTGTTAAGGATTTTGATCAACGACCTCAGATTCTTGTAGACGGATTATGGACACGGTTTATCGATTAAACGATAAATCAATCAATCTATGAATATGAGGTCCGTTTCTATTATCTATTCAATTTCCACGTTACAATGTGGTCCACGTTATAATGGCAGCGAAGAAAAATAAGAGAACAACGTTGTCGATTCTCTGGCTTGCCACTGTCTTCTGTAGAGGATAGCTGTGACCGGTATATCTAATGTGATATTGACTGTTCATTCTTCTCAATATAACCAATATTATATTCCATTCTTCAAGCAAATATATTCTTGGATGCAGATGGAAATAAATTGGAAGTTGTATTTGTTCAAATTAATGAATAATTATTATTGAACGGAAATCTCAATTAAATGCTGTAAATCACCCCGAAGATTCTGCTATTGCTGTCAATATTTGCAGTAGCAGAAGTCTTCGGGGTGATTATTTACAGCATTTAATTCAGATTTTCGTTTAATAATTTTCATTTTTGGATGACCAAATAATACATTTTTATAATTGAATAATTGAAGAATTTAACAGGATAGCTGTTACCGATATATCTAATGTGATATTGGCTGATCATCCTAGCTGAGAATAGTCAATTATATTTTACTCGTTGAAAAAATATATTTTTGGATGCAGATGAAAATAAATTGGAAGTTGCATTCGCTCAAATGCTAATTAAAGAATAATTATTATTAAACGAGAATCCCAATTAAATGCTGTAAATCACCCCAAAGACTTCTGCTATTGTTGTCAATATTTGCAGTAGCAGAAGTCTTCGGGGTGATTATTTACAGCATTTAATTGAGATTTTCGTTTAATAATTATCATTTTTGGATGACCAAATAATACATTTTCATAATTGATATTGAATGTTTTGTTGATGAATTGTATTTCTACATTGTTGAGAGCGATCTGGCAGCGTTTCAGAGGTAGAGAAGGATATCGCTATCTGTTTTGTCGAATGATAGACAAGGTTAGCAATACCATTGTTGATCAAATACTGCTATTATAACGTGGACCTCACTATATTATGAATATGAGGTCAATTTTTTTGTTGTATTTATTCAATTTCTACCTCATACTATCTACAAGATACATTGTTAGGAGCAATCTGGCAACGTTGCAGAGGTAGAGAAGGATAGCGCTATCTGCTTTGTCGATTGATAGACGAGGATAGCAATACCATTGTTAATCAAATACTGCCATTATAACGTGGACCTCACTATAATATGAATTTGAGGCCTGTTTCCATTAAACTTGAATTTTAAAAAACACTTTTGAAGTGAAAATACACTTACTTTTGTAGTGACGATCGTCTCGACCTGTGAGTGAGTGTATTTTCACTTCAAAAGTGTTTTTTTTAATTCAAGTTTAATTTTAACAGTGAAAAAGTATGGATATACAACAGAGTAATCACGCCTGTTTTTATGTTGTATTCATCCAATTTTTACCTCATACTATCTACAAAATTCTCCACTTCCAATTATCAACAATAAATGGGAAGCAATCATATTATTGATAAGGAAAGCTAAGACTATGTAATGAATCTCACGAAATTATACATTTGTACCACAGACGAAAAATTACAAGACATAGCGTGGGAGAAAGGTTATAATTTAGAGGTCATCCATTTAAAAACCTGTATAGGAACTCCTGACCAATCTCAATCAATCTTAGAGTCGTCCAAGCATTTTTTGAACGGGAAGCATTAATTTCATTCATGAGGAATGTTGCAAGCTGATATTAAATCTCAAAAATTATAAAACTCAAATTAATACAGTAGTTTTGATCAATGACCTCAGAATCCTCTATAGTGAGGTCCACGTTATAATGACAGTATTTGACCAACTTTGGTTTTGCTATCCTTGTCTATCATTCGACAAAGCCGGTGGTACTATCCTTCTCTAGGTCCACAACGATGCCAATTATGTTTTTGAGTGTAGAAATATAATTAATTAATGCAGAGAATCGGCATCGCTATTCTTCTATCTTTATCCACTTCCATTATAACGTGGACCTCACTATAGAAGAATCATATTGAGATTCACTTTGGGATGTCAGTGTTGTTGAATATTACTGGAAACATTGATGTGATATGATTGGTACTGTAGATAAAATAGTATTGTTGGTTTTGATCCATTCATGTTTCATTTTTCCATGATATTTCTTTCATTGTCCTTCAAAAGTTTCATTTTTAAAGGAAAAACGTTGATGCTCTTCTTATCTAGGTGTTGATCTTTCTGTTTTTCAGAGTTTTGTTGAAAAATTTCAAGTACATTATAGAAAAACAATGCTGATTCAAATTCATCACAGTTCCAATCTTACCGATTTTTTTTTGTGAAGTAATTGACTTCCTTGTAAGATCTTATACATTAATTCATTGTGATGAGTTTTTCTTCTCTTCCTTTGCTAATGTCTATAAATTGAATAAAATATGGTGAATGAGGGATATATTGAATGGAGGTTTGTGGTTGATCATTGATCAATACAATATAGAAAACTTCAGGGACTGTGTAGGCTACTTGCTCATCATAATTTGAGACTGAATGACTCACCCCAAGTTTCAAGGGACCTAAGAATAAGAATACCATCAAATAATTACATAATGTTCTTTAAATGATTCAAATAATATGAATATTCATAATAATGACACTGAATAGCGTACGATTTATAGGATGATAACTATTTATTCAACAAAACATGTATTTATTTAATAAAACAATATAAAAATCTCAAAGCACCCTTTATTTTTAAAATCTACAAAATAGTTCAACAACTAGTTTCGGTGATTTTAAAGTTTTTTAAAAATAAAGTTGCTTTAAGATTTTTATATTGTTTTATTAATTTAAAAAGTAGCCCACGTGAGTGCAGTGTTTTTATTTATTTATTCATTTCTACATTGATAGATACAATATAATTCTCAACTATGAATGATTGGGGAAGGAACAACAGTCTTAAATCCAAAAACTTTTCCTTTCCCAAATTTAGATAGAAATTGTCCATTCATCTACAGTCAATAACAGTGGGGATTAGCCAATAGAACAATCAATGATACAGTTATAGAATTATGAATGAGACGTCTTCGCTGAGGATGATACCACAAGAGAGTTGGGCTTGTGCGTGGGTAGTAGAGGGATAAAGTTGATGATACCTTTCAATGATATTCTGATCTGTTGGGAAGAATGAATGAATGAATGAATGAATGAATTTATTTGCCAAAAACAAAATACAAAAAAGCTTTACAAAAAATAAATATAAGTATATGCTACTGCACTTAAATCAAGATACATACATTTATTTAATTGGATATAATAACGAAATGATATCCTTTACATTACAAACAATAGTTTTAAAATGAAGATTCAATTTATGATCACATGCATAAGTACAGTAGGTGAGGCAAAACACCGGCAAAAGGAAGATTCCTTGTGCGCCAGTGTGAGTCGTGAATCAGCTTAATCAGGGATGTAATATATAAACTTGAATCTAGCGTATGAAGTGTTCGAAAATATAATTTATAATATGAAGTTGATTATTGTATAAAAGTCAACGATTGGACTTAAGAAAAAGAATATCATTGATTGTAAGGGAAGTATTTACACAATTCAATTCTGCTACTTTGTGAAGGATCTCCCAAGAACCATTTAAATCAAATAGAATTACAAATCTCAGTACCTTTTTAAGTTATTTTATCACAAAATGTTTCGGACATTAATGCCATTTTCATTTGAAACAACAACTTGAATTATTCAAGACTTGATAATGGCATTAATGTCCGAAACATTTTGTGATAAAATAACTTAAAAGGGTACTGAGTTTTATAATTTCATTTATATTGAAAACATCCCTGAAGAAAAAAGCCAATTGAATCATTTTATTTTTGAACAGCAAAGCAAAAATCCATGGGAAATCATGGCATTAGTTTGGAGGTGTAAATAATATTATGCGTATCTTCAACGTTATATTGAGAGAGCTCCAGTTATCTAAATACAGTCTTATGAGGAGTTACATAAAAAGATAGAGGATTAATTTGTGAAAAATTGGCTTTCAACTCACCACTTCCGAAAAATGTGGAAAGAGAATCAAAAATCTGTCTTACCTGCAAATAAACATAAGCATTATCAAATCAAATCAAATAGTTTCATAATTTGTTTTCGATTGTTTATGTTTTGATTTGTTATCGGCTTGAGATAACAGTAAAAGTTATGACATAGACTCATACAAATAGGATTTGTCTCTTTTCTGTATAGGGCTACTTGTAATATGAATATAAAGAAAATAAAAATCTCAGTATCTTTTCTTTATATTTATAAATAGGATTTGCTCTCCTAATCAGATACATAATACATTCTTGATTAACAAAACAAACGATCAAAACACGAACATCAAAAAAAAAATCCTGCTAGGATAATATAGTAACAATATTCAAAATTAACATTAGAAATCACAAAAAATACACAAGTATTATTGAAATAAACGTTAATTTGAAACAGTCATCCATTCAGCTTAATAGTGCACACATTATAGACTTATACCATAGAGAAACAATAGCATAACTAGATATCCCATGGTATAGGGCGTTTATGTCGCAACTTCTACTGTTATCTCAAGCCGATTACTGTCGATTATTGTCGATTTTTATTGTTTTGGCCGGGTGAGAGTGTATGAACGGCACAATATGAGAAACTACCAGTGTCACACACTCACACAGCTTCACGGGAAAGAAATACGTGGACTATTGGCTTGAGATAACAGTAGAAGTTACGACATAAACGCCCTATACCATGGCATATCTACTTACGCTATTGTTTCTCTATACTTATACCAAGAAAAAGATGAAGATAGTATAAGTTGATATCCCATGGTATATTAATTCATTCATGTTCCAAATCTCACTGTTTCTGCACAAATGCAAAAATATAATAAGCATAGCATTAGCTGATGAAAAGAGAATCAATGAGATGTGTTTGGGGCGCATATGTCGGTATGCACCTTGACAGAAACAATAAACTTCGAGGAATAATATAAATTCCATAGTCATTAATGCAAATACTTCAATACCAAATTTTAGGTGGAATCCGAACTTGTTTTAGAAAGATAATAGAAAAGTTTCAACTATTGTTGACAGTTTTAAGACAGTACCACTATGGGAATTCAATCAATTCTTCCCATTCAGCCAATGGTGACAGATGAAAGTGAATTCCAATTAATAAAGACATTAAGAAACTTGTAGAACCCTTTTTACTTTCCTTGCCCTATTACCATAGATAGGTAAGGAAAGTATTGCTTTCCGAAAAAAATTAAGATACCCCAATTTCTAAATTTCTATACGTTTTAAGGTCCCCTGAGTCCAAAAAGTGGTTTTTGGGTATTGGTCTGTATGTGTGTGTGTGTGTGTGTGTGTGTGTTGTGTGTGTGTGTGTGTGTGTGTGTGTGTGTGTGTGTGTGTGTGTGTGTGTGTGTGTGTGTGTGTGTGTGTGTGTGTGTGTGTGTGTGTGTGTGTGTGTATGTGTGTGTATATGAGTGTATGTGCGTCTGTGTACGATATCTCATCTCCCAATTAACGGAATGACTTGAAATTTGGAACTTATGGTCCTTACACTATAAGGATCCGACACGAACAATTTCGATCGAATGCGATTCAAGATGGCGGCTAAAATGGCGAAAATGTTGTCAAAAACAGGGTTTTTCGCGATTTTCTCTAAAATGGCTCCAACGATTTTGATCAAATTTATACCTAAAATAGTCATTAATAAGCTATATCAACTGCCACAAGTCCCATATCTGTAAAAATTTCAGGAGCTCCGTCCCATCTATGCAAGGTTCGATTTTAGATTTTCCATTATCAGGTCTCAGATATAATTTAAGCGAAAAAATGAGTGAAAAAATTGAGCAATTAATGTCCAGTAACATTTTCACCTTAAATTGAAAATAAGCTTGAAATTTGAGAAAATGTTATTATTCAATTGCAAACAGTTGGCAACTGTTGATTCTATTAAATCATTCACTATGATGAGATAGCAGATCTCGTGTGTATCCAGCGTTATTGAACTGTCACCAGCTGGCTCAGATCTTAGAATAGTAGACTTGAGATGCGCGAGAACACTAGCGTCAGGTGATCAATTTTGATAACGGCAAGGAAAGTTGTGTGAGTGCGCCACACCAGATTTTCTTTTAAAGATTTAAAACTTTAAATATAATTTAAAGTTACAATTTAACCATAAAATTAAACTGATTTTGTGAATTTCAATATAGGAACTCATACTGAGCCGCATGAATTGATACAATTGCATAATACACACACAAACACACACACACACAGTCTCAAGCTCAATGACAAAATCAGCTGATAAAAAATGTTCATTGTCATTGATGTGAATGTTAAATCAGCTGTTCGTAAGAATGAAAATAATTTTTTATCAGGTTGAGTAAATCTGTAGGCTCAGTTGAGATTTGACATTGAACTCACAGTCTATAGTGAGGTCCACGTTATAATGGCAGTATTTGATTAGACCTAACATTGGTGTTGCTATCCTTGTCTATCATTCGACAAAGCAGATAGCGTTATCCTTCTCTTGGTAAGAATCTTCTCAGATGATGCTCTCTTGTTAATACCACAGGGAAATTATGCATGCTATCAGAGAGAAAAGATAGGATAAGAAGATCTATCTAATGTTTGAGGAATAAATTCATCCAAATTTTTTATCAAATTATGATGTTGTGTATCAAGTTGGAAGATTGTATAGTATCATATTGTGTTGATACTGTGTCATATTGTGTTGATACTGTAACTATCATTGATGGTAATACCGAGAAAAGATAGCTCAAGAAGATATGCCATGGTCTAGGACGTTTATGTTACAAATTTGACTGTTAACTGAAGCCGATAGTCCTAGTAGTTGTTTTTGGTGGAGCTATGTGACGTTGGTAGTCTCTCATACTGTGCCTTTCATACACTCTCACCCCAACAAAACACTAATAATAGACAGTAATCGGTTTGAGGTAACAAGAAATCGGCTTGAAATTTGGAATATAAACGACCTATAAACCATGGCATATCTTCTTATTATATCTTTTCTCTATGGTTTCACCATAAATGAAACAGTATCATCACAAAATGATACTGTATCACTACACAGTATCAACACAATATGATTCAGTATTATCTTAGCTTGATACACAACACCATAATATGATATCAAACTTCCAAACTGTAGAATGTATTCTACAAACCATGGGATATCTTCTGAAGCTATCTTTTCTATATGGTTTCACCATAAATGATACAGTATCACCACAAAATGATACTGTATCACTACACAGTATCAACACAATATGATTCAGTATCATCTTAACTTGATACACAACACCTTAATATGATATCAAACTTCCAAACTGTAGAATGCATTCATGGGATATTTTCTGATGCTAATTTTTCTCTATGGTGATACTCGTATATTATAGTTATTGTTTATTTACCGATATGGTTCATAATTTGAGTTTCATCCAAATTTGAACGTTTGATCAAAATATTTGTTTGTACATTTGTTTTAGGGAGAGTTATCTCTTGGATAGATTAGCATTGTTTTTCTCAGAGTTCATTAAAATGAAGTCGAAAGCATTGTTTGCAATATGAGTGATAAAACAAAATAAATTAGAGAACAAACAATCAAGGAAGTATACTAGGGAATAGAAGAAGAATTGATAAAGTAAATCGATAGAAAAGAAAAGTTGGAGAATATTATACTATAATGAGGTCCACGTTATAATGACAGTGGAGAAAGATATCAGAAAAACATTGCCGATTCTCTGTCTTGTCAATGCCTTCTATGGACGTTAGCTGATACAGGTTTATTGATGTAATATTAACTGATCATTCTCGTTAAAAACAATCAATTATATTTGATTGAGCCAGAAATTATATTTTTCAATAATTTTGCAATGAATTCACATGATTAAGATGAAATATTTTGTTAATTAATCATCAATTCTACATTGTTAAGAGACGATCTGGCAACAGAGCGAAGCGAGAAAGAGATAGTGCCATCCGCTTTGTTGAATGATAGACAAGGATAGCAATACCATTGCTAAACAAACACTGCCATCATAACTTGGACCACACTATAGGCACAAAAAATGATAAGCCTCCATCGTATTATCAATGAATAATGTTTACTTATATTCATACTGTATACTATGAATAAACCATCATTAGCTGGACATATACCTGTATTATCAAATTAATTCGAAAATATCTATATAATCCCTCTGTGCCGGTTGCACAAAAGCCGGTTGAATTTTAACCGTGATTAATTCCACGAGAACCAATAAGAGAAGCCGTATTTTCAAAAACACCTTCTCCGATTGTTCTCGTGGAATTAATCACAGTCAAAATTTAACTGGATTTTGTGCAACAGGATCTCTGTAATACAAATACAGTAGATGACTATGTTGAACATCGATCATTCGATTTGGAGGAATCCCCAGAATAGATAAAAATTTAACAAATACTGAAAACTGTTCTATGTATTATCATAGGCCTACTTTTTGTTTGGTTTTTACTGTTAGTTAAACTAACTCTCAGACGATATTCTTTGTAAGTAAACAAACGTCAAAAATTCAAAGTTCATGAAGTCTCATGTGTGATATTCTAATTGTTGTGAGTAACATTGATTAAAAATTTAAAAGTTTCTATTCTACGTTGACTCTAGAAGAAATTTCTATTGTGTGTTATAGAAAAATAACCTGTATCACAGGTTGATCAATCATAGGTTATTATAATCTATAATACTAATCTACTATACTATAATCTATGTATAATAAGAGAAGAACTGGCTTAAACATGTAGGGGATAGGAAATTCACGAATGACGCATCATCACGTCTCAACTATTATTATTATTATTATTATTATTATTATTATTATTATTATTATTATTATTATTATTACTATTATTATTTTTATTACGTCTCAACTACTGAACTGATTAACTTGAAATTTTGCATATAGATGCTTAATTTACCGAGGATGGTTATAGGCCTATTTTCAATTCTTCAAGATTTCATTACGACAAGTTCTCAGTTTGTTAAGTTTTAAAATAGAACCTTACGAAGCACGGGTTACAACTCCTATTCTATAATAGACTATATATAGTAAAGGAGAGAACTAGCTTATACACGTACGGGATAGGAAATTAACGAATGACACATTACCACGTCTCAACTACTCAACTGATTAACTTGCAATTTTAAATATAGATTCTTTATTCACCGTGGATGGCTAAGACCTATTTTCAATTCTTAAAGATTTTATTGCGACAAGTTCTCAGTTTGCCAAGTATTCAATCAGACCCTTGCTAAGCACGGGCTACCTGCTGGTCAAGAATCAAAGCCCCTATAAACAAGTTTATAATATTCCCCATAACTTTGAAACATCTGACAATAATTTCAAATAACATTGAAACCTCTTCAACTCTTGCTTACCCTGAGAAATTCCTGAAACCTACGTCAATCAATTTTATACCATCAACAACATATAGCATAAAATACATACATACCATAACAACCTTATTATCTCCTGTAATGAACACATTATATTTCTTCTATAAGCTTTGACAACAATCTCCAATAGCATTATAACGTCTCGAACACTTTCTTAACCCATCTTTAAAACAATCTTTAACCCATCTAGAAAGCAATCTTTAAAACCTACGTCAATCAATTTTAAACTATCAACAAAATAAATTCACCTAATTATCTCATCTAACACAATATATTAATTCATCTATAACCTTTGACAACAGTTTCCAATAACATTGTAACCTCTCGAACACTTGCTCAACTAAAAAACAATCTTCAAAACTCACGTCTATCAAGTTTAAATAATAATTAACACAATATATGTATTGTGTTAATTAATGTTGTATTACCTTTCATCTTATGTAATAATTAACACAACATATTTCCTCTATAACCTCTGATAACAGTTTCAAATAACATTGTAACCTCTTGAACACTTGCTCAACTTAAGAACAATCTTCAAAACCTACGTCAATCAATTTTAAACTATCAACAAAATAAATTCACCTAATTATCTCATCTAACACAATATATTAATTCATCTATAACCTTTGACAACAGTTTCCAATAGCATTATAACCTCTTGAACACTTGCTCAACTTAAGAACAATCTTTCAAACCCACGTCTATCAATTTAAAATAGTAATTAACACAATATATGTGATTACCTTTTATCTCCTGTAATAATTAACACAACATATTTCCTCTGTAACCTCTGATAACAGTTTCAAATAACATTATAACCTTTTGAACACTCGCTAAACTTAAGAACAATCTTTAAAACCCACGTCAATCAATTTTAAACCACCAACAAAATATATTTATTTACCTTTTATCTCCTGTAATTAACACAATATATTTTCCCCATATAACCTCTGATAACAGTTTCCAATAGCATTATAACGTCTCGAATACTTGCTTAAAACTTAAGAAAAATATCCAAACCCACGTAGATCAATTTTAAACCATCAACAAAATATATTATCCTTATTATCTCCTTTAATTGATACAATTTATTTCATCTTCAACCTTTGACAACAGTTTCCAGTAGCATTATAACCTCTTGAACACTTGTTAAACTTCAGAACAATCTTCAAAACCTAGTTTTCAAACTAAAAATAAATCAATTTACACAATATATTTACCTTATTATCTCCTGTGATTAACACAATATATTAATTCATCTATAACCTTTGACAACAGTTTCCAATAGCATTATAACCTCTTGAACACTTGCTCAACTTAGGAACAATCTTCCAAACCCACGTCTATCAATTTTAAGCAATCATTAACACAATATATTTACCCTATTATCTCCTGTAGTTAACACAATATATTCTCTCTATAAGCTCTGATAACAGCTTCAAATAACATTATAACCTTTTGAACACTTCCTCAACTTGAGAACAATCTTTAAAATCCATGTCAATCAATTTCAACCATCAACAAAATATATTTATTTACCTTTTTTTTCCTGTAATTAACACAATATATTTTCTCTATATAACCTCTGATAACAGTTTCCAATAGCATTGTAACCTCTTGGACACTTGCTTAACTAAAAACAATTTTTGAAACCCACGTCAATCAACTTTAAACCATCAACAAAATATATTTACCTTATTATCTCCTGTAGTTAACACAATATATTAATTCATCTATAACCTTTGACAACAGTTTCCAATAGCATTATAACCTCTTGAACACTTGCTCAACTTAAGAACAAATTTTAAAACCCATGTCTATCAATTTTTAATGATTATTAACACATTATTCACCTAATTATCTCCTGTAATTAACACAATATATTTACCTAATTATCTCCTGTAATCAACACAATAATTATATTTTCTCTATATAACCTCTGATAACAGTTTCAAATGACATTAAAAACTCTTGAACACTTGCTCAACTTAGGAGCAATCTTTCAAACCCACGACAATCAATTTTAAACAATAATTAACACAATATATTTACCTTATTATCTCCTGTAATCAACACAATATATCTCCTCCAAATCTGTCTTTGCTTGTCCTAGTGATTCACAAATTCCTGGATGTTGTAATGTTCTTGCACACAAGAGGGATAATTAGTGAGACTTGAGTGGGACTTAAGTAGGACTTAAGTAAAACTTGAGTGAGACTTAAGTGAGTGTCTAGAGCGTCTCTAGCTAGAGCACCTTGCACCGTCCGTCAACCTAACGACAACTGACTCAAATCTTCGGCTCAAATTGTTGGCTCAAGTGGAGTGCTGATGTCTGAATTACGTCACAGCGTCTCTCAGCCAATCACAGCCGTTCTCTCTCACTGCTCCCGCTCTTCGCTCTTTCTTGTTCACCTTCTTCTTCTCATTCTCTCCTTGTTTGTCGTCTTGTCCCTCACCTCTTCTAGTTCTTCAGGTTGATTTTTGATGGTGTTGAAGTCGAAATTCTTGAAATTTGTCGAGCTTCAAATTCGAAAAGCCAGTCTAATACAAGTTGGAATCGCAACTCACTAGCTTCTTGCTCCTTCTTCTACATCTTCTAATCTCGTTTTTCTCCTCCTTTCTCTCTTCTTCTTCTTCTTTTTCTCCTTCTTCTCTTCTTCTTCTCCTTCTTCTTCTACTTCCTCCTTCTTTTTAGGAGGGTCAAGTGTGAGAGAGGGCCGGCTGCGCCCTAACTTCGCCCTCCTAGGTTTTTAATAAAGGCAGCGATTCAATTCAATTCGCTTCTCCTTCCTCTTCTTCTTCTTCTTCTTCTTCTTCTTCTTATTCCTCTTCTTTTTTCTTCTTCTTCTTCTTCTTCTCCTTTCTTCTTCTTCTTCTTCTACTTCTTCTTCTTCTTCTTCTTCTTCTTCTCTTCTTCTTCTTCTTCTTCTTCTTCTTCTTCTTTTCTTCTTCTTCTTCTTCTTCTTCTTCTTCTTCTTATTATTATTATTATTCTTCTCCTTCTTCTTCTTCTTCTTCTCTTCTCTTCTTCTTCTTCTTCTTCTTCTTCTTCTTCTTCTTCTTTTTCTTCTTCTTCTTCTTCTTCTTCTTCTTCTTTTCTTCTTCTTCTGCTCTCCTTTTCTTCTTTGTTTGTCTACTTTCCCTCTTCTTCTTGTTCTTCAGTTTCGTTTTTGGAGTGGGACCCAGGTTTCTCGAAATTAAATCTAACAAGTTGCGAATTAATCGAATTCAACTATATTATATGGGTATTCAAATTATTGGAATTCTTCTTTTTCCTCACCTACTTCTTTCCTCCTCTTTGTTATCCCCTTCTTTCTCTCTTCTTCTTCTTGTTCTCCAGTTTCATTTTCTGTGTCGGTCACAAAATCCTAAAACCGAATTTGTCAAATTCCAAATTTCGGAACCGAGCTCATTAAAAATTGAAATGATGAATCTATATTCAAGTTTTTAACAAGTTTGATCTATATCATTGCAATCAATTTTACTAATATAATTTTTCATTTGTTCCCCAATCTTAACTTCATGGTTTCTCATTGGAAGTCGTTCCTTAGAAAATAATGATATTATCAGGATAAGAATCAAGATAACAGAACTTATAGTCCAGTCAATATAGACATAAAAAAGAGGATGTGCTTGCAATTTATATTGTAGTTCTGATTTTTTAATATATTATTTGATTACATAAAAGAAGTCCAGAACCAATTTCTTCATGCAAAATTTTCTTGTATATACAGAGTGGCCCAAAAACCTCGTATTTTCGGCTCATTTTCCAGTTTTCAGCTATTCCTGCCAAATCTAGTGATCGGACAGAAAAATTTGCTCTCGCCTTTGTTTTAGATTATAAAATTGTCAATAAAATGAGATCATTCGGAACTCTCTATCTCCAATGAGTACCGAGTTATGATTTTTCAAAAATGAGTAAAATTTGAATAAAATATCAATTTTGATGAATTTTAGTTTTTGATCAACAATATCCTCCGATTGTTACCATTGAGATGTATATTTCAAAATCCCTCAGGGCGTATTTCTGTGCTCTATAATCTGAAATCAGGTAGAGCGTTCTATCTCATATAGATTTCCAGGTACACCTGACAACAATGCTCCTTGTATTGAGAAAAACACCTAATTTTCAGCTTCAACCATCATCACCAACTACATTGTCCTCACATTGATATTTCGCACAATGACATAAGTTCATGAGATCATGTTCTATGAGAATCACCCGTTAGATGCACTCCATTTCAGTATTTCCTAGTGGAGAGGCGCGCTTAAGGACACCTCAAGGATCAAAATTTCAAGCACTAATAACTTATTTTCAGTTTCAACCATCATCACCAACTACATTGTCCTCACATTGATATTTCGCACATAAGTTCATGAGATTATGTTCTATGAGAATCACCCGTTAGATGCACTTCATTTCAGTATTTCCTAGTGGAGAGGCGCGCTTAAGGACACCTCAAGGATCAAAATTTCAAGCACTAATAACTTTTGACACAATGCTCAGGTTTCATCGTACTATACTTTATTCTTCTCGGCTCGTCAATGAGGTCCAAAATCATGCATCATAAGTCAAATTCAGTTGAAAAATGGAAAAGTTATTATTTCAATTCAATTCAATTCAATTCGTTTATTTCCACTTGGCATACAATACATGTACATATTTATATTTGATATTCAACAAAATGAGAATCACATTTTTACAAAAAACGATAGAAAGAACATATTGATTGAGTGGAATTCCCCCATTAAGACTATGCGTCTGAGATTGGGGGACAGTTCCTGCAAGCAGTATTATTCAATTAGTAGTTATAATTATGGTATTATATTTACTATAAATTACAATATGTGTAATTGAAATTACACAACTAAGATTCAGATAACAGTAAGTGAATTATAAGTGATAACATAATATATTGTTGGGTGTAGCTTGATATCTAGAGTGGGAGAGCAAGAGGACCCAAAAACCGGAGGTAATTTATTGTTTCATAAGCCTCTATTATGTTTTGAAACTCTAAATACTTGAACGTAAGGTGTGAGTGTATAAATGAATTTAGCATTTCGAAATATTAATGTATAAAGTTATTCCCCAATGCATTTACTCTTGCTAGGTGTAAGGTGAGTGAATTAGCCTCTCAGCTCCAATCCAGCCTATGCTGAAGAGCCATTTCTTCAACGAGCTTTTAAAAATCACATTGCTGCTGCTCTCGGCCTCCCTCACAATATCTGGAACATTCCTGTATAAAATCTGAGCTAAATAGTATGGTGATTTGAGTTCAGTTCCGTGTATCAATCTAGGTATATAATATCCATGGTTGTTCCTATGTCGTGTTTGATAATTATGTTCGATATTGATGAATAGATCTGCTTTATGTTTCCTAATATAACTGAGTAATGTTTTGATGTATAGTTGTCTGATGTTGAGCACAGGGAAGGGCACTATATACATTCAGTGTACTTTAGCCCCTATTCCAATATACAAAAATGGCCAATTTCTAGTGTAGTGACTGGACTATTAATAATACTGAATGAAGAAATATGAAACTGTATAATTCATTATAAACATTTCTAGATGTGATGACATTGCTTTCGGATTTTAATATCAAGTACATGTTTTGAATAAGTTGTTATAACAAATCCAAGTCATTGTATTGAATATTGATCCAGTGTTCACCACTTCACCTCCACTACAATAATACAGAAAGTCATAGGCTACAGAAACATTACAAGAACAAGAAATAATACAGAAACACTCCTAAGATTGAAATAACTACATGAATGAGATTGATTTATCCCATTTCACATCGTCTTGGATTTTAAAATATCTCAACGCTTGATAAAGTTCAAGAATGGAGAGTTGGATGACATTCCTTTGAATACAAATATGTGATGAGCCAGATCTGATTGAATTATGTAACAGAGAAAAAGCTATATTGAATAAGAAGATGAGAAAGATGTAGGAGAAGAACAAAATTGAAAAGAAGGAGGTGGAGGAGAAGAAGAAGAAGGAGGAGAATGGTTCAAGCATTTCTTTGTCCGATAAAATTAGCAAAAATGTTAGTAGTTCAAATATCATGGAGTTTCACGAATAGTTTTCAATTGAATCATCCAATCACAATCAATTTATTCATTAGAGCAGTCGTTAGGTCATGTCAGAGGCCCTGAAATTGATCAGTTGCGACCTGAAAACTCTGACTCCAGATCTGAGCCAGCCAGGTCACTCGATATTATTATTATTATTATTATTATTATTATTATTATTATTATTATTATTATTATTATTATTATTATTATTATCCAATCACAAAGAAAATTGATAACAGCAACATATCTATGGACAAATTGAAAGAAGCAGGATTCATATCATAATCATTATTATCTGAGAAAGTTTCACTGTCATGATGGCCTCAAGATGTCACAGTGATTAATTAGATAAAAATTTCTATCAGAGTAGAGTATGTATAGTATTCTCAAGTATTTTTTTTTGCAATGAGCCTGTGCGTTTTTTTTGTATGATAGGTATAACTTCATTAGCATTATTAAATTTTCAGCATTGTAATTTCTTCGTTAGCATTATCAATTGTATATTAATTCATATACTGACCTGAATTGATACAAATATATAAGCTGCAACTCACTGCCAACACACAAGGAATCTTATGTTGTCAGTGCCAAGTATTACAGTGTAATTGATGCACTTAAGTTACAATCAATGTTATTTATATTGTATTGTAAAAATATGTATTTGTAATTTTTGGCAATAAATTCAATTCAATTCAATCTCCGCCTAATTTTTCTGATTAGTCGTACAACAAAGTGAAATGTATTTTCAAATTCTGTCACTAGATGGCATCACTTACTGGGTCACTTCTACTCTTAGCTCTTGGTTGATGGCAAGCCACGCCTGCTCTCTCCTGATTGGTCGACAAGTCAAGGTTCATTATTTCCGAATTCTGTCACCAGGCTGCAGCAGGTATTGAGTGGAGTTTTCAGAGACGTTTGTCCTCAGATTGATGTCTACGATTGTTGCAGATATGACGCTCATAGTGAGGTTCACGTTATAATGGTAGTGGGGAAAGATGGGAGAACAACGTTGCTGATTCTCTGCCTAGTCACCGCCTCCCATGGAAAATAGCTGATTGTGGTTTACGATCATGCAGCGATCCTGCTCACTCAAAAAAAATTAAGAAAAAACGAAGGCTTCAAAACTGAAACAAATACTTCAAAATTGATACTATTGCTGACATTAATTGTGATAAGAGAATCCTGATATCAATATGATTGTACTATTTTCCATGTTTTTTCGATACATTGTTGATCAAGAAAGCTCATTTGAGATTAAAGATAACCTCTGGTAGAAAATATTTCATCCTAATCTGAATAATAAAAGCGAAATGGCACTTACTCACTGACTGACTCACTCACTCGCAGAACTAAAAATATACCAGACCAAAAACGATCAAATTTGGTAAGTATGTTCAGTTGGCCCTCTAGAGGCGCACTAAGAAATCTTTTGGCAATATTTTAACTGTAAGGGTGGTTTTTAAGGGTTTAAAATTCGTGTTTTAGCATGTATATTCTCCTTATTCTCTTAATTATAATTGAAAAAAGGCCATACCATATGTTAATATAGAACTATAATCTAGAGAGAGTACCTCTTCGAAACAGTTGTTAACTGGTAACTAAATTAATAATTAAGTCAGGCTGGCATTAAGTTGAGTTGACTTTGTTAGGTTGGCACCAAGTTGAAGATTGAAATGAATCGCGGAAAACTTGATTGGGCACTGCTACTTCAATCAGAGCTATTCCTGGGGATATTATATTACTAGCCGTCAGGCTCGCTTCGCTCGCCTTATCCGTTTAGTCTGGACCCCCGACTGGATCGTCCTAACATATGATAAAAATGCTCAAATGAAAAATGCAGGCGAGCGAAGCGAGCCTGCTGATCTCATCCTTGGACGATCCAGTCGGGGGTCCAGGGGGCGGAGCCCCCCAGCCAGACGGATATGGCGAGCGAAGCGAGCCTGACGGCCAGTCTATTCTATTATAGATAACGGCTGTTTCAGAATCCATCTTAAACTAAGAGGAACTCACAATTCATCTTTATTCATCACCTTTATCCATTTAATTGTTCATATTGATATTGCATATGACTTCATTTTGTGTTATCCATGTTTTTCGTTTTTATCCTCTCATATATTCCTCCATCGTCAAACTTTTGCATGAAGTATATTCATCCGTATCATCTATCCCGTATCCTCGTCTAGCTCTCTACATTATTCGTATTGCTAGATTTTTTATCGGCTGTTTTTTGATGAAAATGTTTCCGGCATCTTATTTTATCATCAGATTCTTGACTCAAGGAGGCTTCGCTCCTGCACCCTCAATAGGGTTGGTTAGTAGCCTCCGCGCTTTGCGCTCCGGCTGGGAGGCGAGCTTCGCCCGCCCAATCACCTTTTCTGACTGTGTAGGGTTGGATAGCAGCCTCCGCGCTTCGCGCTCAGGCTGATTCAGAATGTGTCTCGCCTGTTGAGGTCTACCACTATAGTCATCAGTAAGAGCTCACTACGCTTGTACAATGAATGCAACAGTCTTCATATAACAGTAGATTAGCTAACGTATTTGATGGATATAGCCCTTGGAGTATAATAAAACGATAAAACATACCAGGATCTGATATATAATGGTGGATTAATATGAACATGGCATAGATTAGATATCAAATATCCAGGATAGGAATGACCAAACATGGGAAGAAGTAGGATAATTTGATAAAATGTTCTATTTTTACTTTCCTTGCTATATTACAATAGGTAAGGAAAGTATTGCTTTCCGAAAAAAAATTAAGGTACCCCAATTTCTAAATTTCTATACGTTTCAAGGTCCCCTGAGTCCAAAAAATGGTTTTTGGGTATTGGTCTGTGTGTGTGTGTGTGTGTGTGTGTGTGTGTGTGTGTGTGTGTGTGTGTGTGTACACGATATTTCATCTCCCAATTAACGGAATGACTTGAAGTTCAGAACTTATTCTATATGATTCAGGTCCTTATGCTCTAATGATCTGACACGAACAATTTCGATCCAATGCAATTCAAGATGGCGGATAAAATGACGAAAATGTTGTCAAAAACAGGGTATTTCGCGATTTTCTCGAAAACGGCTCCAACGATTTTGATCAAACTTATACCTAGAATAGTCATTGATAAGCTCTATTAACACTGCCATGAGTCCCATATCTGTGAAAATTTCAGGAGCTCCGCCCCATCAATGCAAAGTTTGATTTCAGTTTCCCAATTATCAAGCTTTAGATAGAATTTAAACAAGAAATTTCAAGTGAAAAAGATTGAGCATGAAAATCTCTACAATTAATGTTCAGTAACATTTCCACCTAAAATTCAAAATAAGCTCGAAATTCGAGAAAATGTTATCAATTTCAAACTGTTGGCAACTGTTGATTCTACTATTAAATCATTCACTATGAAGAGATAGCAGACCTCGTGTGTCTCCAGCGTTATTGCCCTGTCACCAGCTGGCTCAAATCTTTGAATAGTAGACTTGAGATTTGCGTGAATACTAACGTAATGTGATCAATTTTCATAACGGCAAGGAAAGTTGTGTGAGTGCTCCACACCAGATTTTTTAGAATGGTAGGATTGGCAACAGCTATGAATTATTGAAACAGATGGGAGTTGTTGAGATATTGCAATTATTCAAATGCTAATGAATTTATAATTATTATTGAACGAAAATTCAAATCAAATGTTGTGAATCACCCTGAAAAATAATTCCCAGGCTGAAATAGTATATTTCGCACCTGGGGCCGAAAATGAGACATTTTTGGCCCGAAATCGGTTTTCAAGTCCGAGGCCGTAGGCCGAGGACTAGAAAAGATTGAGAGCCGGAAAAACATTTTTGCCCATGGTGAGAACGTTATTTTTCGCCACACAGAAAAATAAACAATATAAATATGAGAATAATTGTTTATTAGGCACTTCTGAAAGCAAAACAGGAAGGTCATAGCTCTAGCAAATCTGAGGTAATCTGAATATCAGGAAATTTTCCAAGTATTTTTATTTTTTTATTCTGATTTGTCTAAATAACCTAAAATGTTATGTTCAATTATGTAAGAGGTTGAGTTTATACTTTTTATTCTTCCAAATGACAATAAGATGATAGTATTATAAATGTTTTGATTCTTGAATAATAAACACAAATAATGAAAAGTTTTTTGATCAGCTGTTTTAGCACACTTGAAATTTGGCCAATCTGAATGTCAACGTCAACAATTCTTGTTGCCGTTTTGACTTCGGAAGTTTAGGTTAGAAGTTCTATCCTACTCTGAAAATCGAATTTGAATAGTTTATAATATATATCTTATCTGTATTTTATTCATCCAAATAAAATGATAGTATCTTATTGCAGAATACTTATTCAATTCTAGAAGCAAAGACTGATTCCATTTCATAAACCATTTTGTAAACACATTCACATCAAATCAGAATCAGCTGACTTCAAGGTTATTTTACAGCCCTAGGGCCGTAAAACTTTTACCGGCCTGGTCAGAAAACAATCATTTTCGGCCTTCATATGACGCACGAAAACCAGCTCATTACATCCAAGTGGGGCGAAAAATAATTTTTGTCATACTTACTCAATTGGAGCTGTTTTCCATGCATTAAATCAAGCCGGTAAACATCTGTTTGCAGAACAAGAAAACATGTGATTTTCATTACAGCATACTATACTGTAAAGAGATCATAGTTATGTTCTCTTTACAGTCGAGTATGTTAGGACTCTACTGAGTCCCAATAACATCTGAGTAATTAATATACTAACTCAAAATATTAAATAACTCATTTAAGGAGTTTCAAGTTATAAGAACACATCTGAAATCTTATAATTCAGGCCTTTATTATTTTATTTGAGCTCGAATGGTCTGTCTCTTATGAATTAGGCACTACGGATTAGGTCATGTTTATAGAATGCAGAAGCTGGAGCAGCAGCAGGTAATGGTTTCTGTTTCCAGCAATATTATTCTTTCTCAGATAAGTATGACAAAAAATATTGTACATAACTTGTACAGTAACGTATTTACTGCATTCGTATGATAATTCTACCCTCAACTACATTTCGGGCAGAAACAATTATACTTATGCGGTAAATTATCGTTACCGGACTTGTTACGTAAAGTACTATTGTGAATAGTAGTGCTCAACAAATTTCCATCTAGCTGTTTACCATGTTGTCAATATTTGCAGTAGCAGAAGTCTTCGGGGTGATTCACAGCATTTTATTGGGATTCTCGTTTGATAATAATTAATTATTGAAACCTGTTGTTCAGAAATTGACAGAGGAGGAGAAATAATACAAGAGGCATTTCTTGGAGTATAGAAGACTGGTTACAAAGGACCTATATGCTGATGGTGGAAGGAAATGAAGAGAAAGAGTGAAGGATTGAAAAAGGAAGAAGAAAATGAGTTGGGTGAACTTGAACCAGTGAGAGCAGGAGCCTGTTTATATTGAGTGACGCAAATTTGGAACGAAGTGGTTGACTTGTGACGTAGTCAAGGATCAAACCTGATTTCAGGGTCCCCTGTTTTGCACGTGTAGATTCTATGCCAAAAATCCAAACCTCCTCCAAAACTAACATCATCCTGGGTATCAAATACATTTGGGAAAACCTTGAAATAGGTAGTTTTCAAGTTTGCAATACGAAGATAATAATAATATTGAGTAAAATTTACACTATGTACAGAGATATTGTGGAATTTCTCCATACTAGTAGTTCTGTGAACAGTGGACCTCACGCAGTATTCTCATTCACAAGTACCTGATTGAAACTATAGACCTTATGGAAATACAGCAATAGACTGGCTTCTCCACACATCTGTGTAATCACTTGTCAGCTGATTTATCTATGTATATAAAAGCGAAATGGCACTCACTCACTGACTGACTCACTCACTCGCAGAACTAAAAATCTACCGGACCAAAAACGTTCAAATTTGGTAGGTATGTTCAGTTGACCCTTTAGAGGCGCACTAAGATATCTTTTGGCAATATTTAAACTCTAAGGGTGGTTTTTAAGGGTTTTAAGTTCGTCTTCTAGCATGTATATTCTTCTTATTCCAATCTCGTCTTTATTATAATTGAAAAATGTCCATAACATATGTTACCATAGAACTATAATCTAGAGAGAGTACCTCTTTGAAACAGTTGTTAAATGGTAACTTAATTAATAATTTTGTCAGGTTGGCATAAAGTTGAGTTGACTTTGTTAGGTTGGCACCAAGTTGAAGATTGAAATGCATTTATCGCGGAAAAATTGATTGGGCACTGCTACTTCAATCAGAGCTATTCCTGGGAATATTATATCGCCTGATATGGCGAGCGAAGCGAGCCTGACGGCTAGTGATGAATAATTCTATAGTCTGATTTTTACTCTATTGGCGTATGAAGGAGGCTCCTTTTTCCTTTTATATTATCCTTGAAATGCAAAATTTTCAAAATCCTAGTATATACGTCAACGCGCAATTTAAAAAGGAACATACCTGTCAAATTTCATGAAAATCTATTACTGCGTTTCGCCGTAAATGCGCAACATAAAAACATATAAACATTTAAACATTCAAACATTTGAACATTAAGAGAAATGCCAAACCGTCGATTTGAATCTTAGACCTCACTTCGCTCGGTCAACTATCTCAAATCTATTCACTAGTGAGGTCCATATTATCTTCTTCTTCTTCTTCTTCTTCTTCTTCTCTCTCTGAAGTATTTTCTTCTTCATCATTTCTTAACCTTTTCCTTTCTCTTCCACCAGCTGTTTGGTTAATTCGATGTGCAGAAACATATAATTTAGTTGGGGAAAAAAAGTCGTGATCCACCTCTTAGTGGTAAAGTGATGTGCCAACCTTATTGAATGCATCGGATCTCAACCTGATAGCCTGGAAAGCTCTTATCTCTCTTCTTCTTCTTCCTCTTCTTCTTCTTCTTCTTTTTCTCCTCCTCCTCCTATCTTCTCTTTTTCTCCACCACCTGTCTTCTTCTTCTGCTTCTTCTTCATCTTCTTCATCACCCCCTCTTCCTACTCCCTCTTCTACTTTTCCTCCTCATCCGTTTCATCCACCTCATCATCTTTTTTCCTTCCTTTTCTCTTCATCCTTCTTATTCTCCGCCGTTTTTCCTAACCTTTTTCTTCTTCTTCAGCACTCACTCGCAGCAATCATTTGGTAGAGAGTTAGTGGGGAGGATATTTTTAACATCTTTCCGAAGAATGGACATTGATATGTCCAAAGCTCCGCTAATTTATGTAGATGCATAACAATATAATTATACATAGTTATTATATCACAAATTACTTTTTCATATCATATATTTTCAATAATTATTTTCTCAGTCTATATTATGTAAATCCATCTATAATTTTGCTGTATTGTAAGCTATTGTATATAAGTGTATAAGCTAGTATATATTGTAATCTACATAAATAAAGTACTCAATCAATCAATCAATCGCCTATTCTTTCTCCTCTTTTTCTTCTCATTCATCACTCACCCACCTCTTCTTCCTCTCATTTTTCTTCTTCGCCTCTCACTCTCCCCCTATTCTTTCCCTATTCTTCTCCTCTTCTTAGTGTCTATCACCTATTTCTCAATGCGTTTTGCAGGATTACATCATTACACTCAGATGAAAAAGTTGAAACATGGAAGACAGGAATGTGAGAGGAATAGATCATTCCAGAGAGCGAAAGAGAGAGAGAGAAAGAGTGAGAGTGATAAAATGAGAGAGAGTGTGATAAGGAAGGAAGAAAGTAAACAAATAGAACCGCATATCGAATCGCCAGTCTTTTGTGATTCGAGTGGACTCTAGAATGATGATGATTGCAAACATAGAACACTCTCACCTTTGATTCACCATTTCTTTACCTTTGATTTCAGAAGTACTCTCTTACACAAACTATTATATAACAATAACTGTACATAAAGAATTATTTTGTAATATTATGCCAATAATTCATGAATATTAGGAAACTATGAATATTAATAGATGCATTGATATTTGTGATTAAAATTTGAAAAGTCAGTTTTCTCCACAAATTATTCTCAATTCTGTTTCATCTCACATTATTTTAGCCGTTATGAATTCATTAACTGCGTACAGACTTATGCGTCACGAACACATGCATTTTCCTTCTCACCAGCTGATGCTATCTGTATATATAAAAGCGAAATGGCACTCACTCACTCACTCACTCACTCACTCACTCACATAACTAAAAATCTACCGGACCAAAAACGTTCAAAATTTGGTAGGTATGTTCAGTTGGTCCTTTAGAGGCGCACTAAGAAATCTTTTGGCGATATTTTAACTCTAAGGGTTGTTTTTAAGGGTTTAAAGTTCGTCTTTTAGCAAGTATATTCTTCTTCTCCCAATCTCTTAATTATAATTGAAATTTCCATATCATATGTTACTATAGAACTATAATCTAGATAGAGTACCTCTTCGAAACAGTTGTTAACTGGCAACTAAATTAATAATTTTGTCAGGTTGGCATTAAGTTGAGTTGACTTTATTAGGTTGGCACCAAGTTGAAGATTTAAATGCATTTATCGCGGAAAAATTGATTGGGCACTGCTACTTCAATCCTGGGAATATTATATTACTAGCCGTCAGGCTCGCTTCGCTCGCCATATCCGTTTAGCCAGACGTTTCTGGACCCCCGACTGATATTGTCCTAACATATGATAAAAATGCTCAAATGAAAAATGCAGGCGAGCGAAGCGAGCCGGCTGATCTCATCCTTGGACGATCCAGTCGGGGGTCCAGGGTGCGGAGCCCCCTGGCTAGACGGATATGGCGAGCGAAGCGAGCCTGACGGCTAGTGCTTTATAAATCTGTATTTTGTAAGATCCAGATTGAGTAAGCTTATGAGAAGTGGAATGAGCGTGTTCATGGCGCATAAGTCTCTACACACCTATTCAAGAAAAGAGCGACAAATCATAATAATATTATGAAATATTTATTTATTTATTTATAAGAGAGAACACTACAATAGTCGGAAAAGAAAAAACAGGCTATTGCCCAAAACTTCTTCAATTTCCTAATTTTATCTTAAATTGTCCAAATATTATGTTATGTCCATTTCAATTACACCAAATCATCAATCTGAATATACAAATAAGAATGAAACAAACAATTTCAAATTCAGAAAGATGATAAAAGTTGCGTGAAAACATGAAACTACAAAATCACAAAATCTATATAAATAAAAATCGAGCCTCAAATTTTGACATTCAATAACTTTTCATGTGTGCACCGAATTTGATGATTTTTTTTTAGTTGTGTTTGTTATGTTCAGGACCAGGTTTATGGCCTATCAAATTTATAATCCTACTTCAGGACTCTTTCCTACGGTCCTTCAAAGTTTACATGTAATCCTTATGGGAGAAGATTTGTGAGCTGGCCACACACAAAAATAAAAATCAGCTGTTATAATCATTGCGTCATCCAACATCCGTCGATAGATCTGTTTTCAATATTCTCTTTCTACTGACTCACAACATTTTAATTTTTAATAATGCCGTGGTACGAACGACGTCCAAACTTGGGTCGTACAACTCGAAATGCTGTAAATTTAGAATATGCAACAAATCAGCAACAATGAGATAATACCATTCAATTTTCCAGCAAGCTGCATTCAAGTATATCTAAAAATACAAACTCCTGAAGATATTATTATATCGAGATATAAATGTAAATACTGATTGTTGGATACTTTTCATAAAAATATAGTGCATCAGATTAAGCTAAGGCTAAGCACACCTGAGGAGGCGCGGCTTTGTGATAAAAAGTGTTGATCTTACGGTGATTGCCTTATCACACCGTTCCACGCCATGCCCGATTCAGTGTGTGTGAGTTCTTCCATCCAAACCAATAAGCAAGAAGCACCTGAATGCAAAATGCCGCATCGCGCCTCCTCAGGTGTGTATGAAGCTAAAGTTTGTCATGAGATGCATTAACTATTTAGCGGTACGAAGTTCGCCGGGCCAGCTTGTAATTCTATAAAAAAACAAAAATTTTGAGCTCAAAAATATCACGTTCACCAAGACAACAGCTGATAATGATGTTTGGGAAAGGACTACAGGCTGGACCCAAAACTGTCTCTATACAAAATGATGATACATTGAAGTTCCTGGCACAAATAGAAGTTCCTATGAAGTTCCTATTGCAGCTCCTATGTTTTCACGAATCTAAAACAACCAGTTCAATCTTTAGTATAAAATATTTTCAATATTTCCAAGAGATTCACTATTCTACTCAACCACTCACTATCAAGTTTAAATCATGTATTTTCCATGTTCAGTTCTGACTTTAGAGTGTAACTTATTAAATTATCAGTTGGAAATTTTGAATATTAATAATTAATCAATAATTATTATTCTCAATGGAACATGCATAAAACGTTTTCATCAATGTGAATTGATGATCTAGAAGTTCAAGTATATTATCAAATTATATGTGAACATGTATTTTCTGACGTCACGGCAGGTAATTTAAGTTCAAGCCGAGGACGTAACAAGTTCCGAAACCGGAATTATGATAATCTGATCAGAGAACGGCAAATGATGTAGGACCTCTCCTCTCCAAAGACTAACTCAGTCAGTTTCATGAAGGTCAGGAACTGGGTTTACAGGCAGGAGAGCAACTTGAAGAGCAATTTCTTCTCAATCGAAATGTAAAGTACAGTGGAGAAGAAGAAGAAGAAGAAGAAGAAGAAGAAGAAGAAGAAGAAGAAGAAGAAGAAGAAGAAGAAGGAGGAGGAGAAGAAGAAGAAGAAGAAGAAGAAGAAGAAGAAAAAGAGTGAGGGATTGTTGTTATCAATGAAAAACTATGCATACAATGTTGATCCACAGTTTAATTAAAATCATCCCAATATCATTCTAGCTTGAAAAAGAATACTTAAAAAGTTTAATGATTTAACTACAGTACGAGTTTCATGTCCTCATGATTCTCATTAATGAGTGATTCTGTAAAATGTGTGATAATTCGAAGGAGAAATCGTCATAGTATTTATTCAGTTATTTATTTGGATACAAAGATCAAATCATTAAAATGATTGGGGAAGGACTAACCAACACAACCCAAAACATTTTCTTCCCTGAATTTCGATTAATACACAAGAAGTAGGTAATGTTTCATCCACTAATAATACTTTCTATATCTTATAAAACTCATAATAGTAGGTCTATATAGTGATATTGTCTCATGTCAAACGCCCTAAATTTAATCAGGTGCCACCTGAAAATTAAACCAGACCTGAATCAATCAGGTTAGGTACTCAATATTAAAGTGAAATAAAAACGATGCTGTTCCATACACATCGTTTTTATTTTCCGAGCGAAGTATGAGGTCTAAGATTCAAGTCAACAGTTTGGCATTTCTCTTAATGTTTAAATTTTTATATTTTAAGGTTATATACAAGGTTTTTTGAAATTTTGCATTTCAAGGATAATATAAAAGGAAAAAGGAGCCTCTTTCAAACGCCAATATTACCGTAAAAATCAGACTATAGAATTATTCATCATAAATCAGCTGTCTAGTGCACTATTATACTACCCGTTCAAAAACATCGAACATCTTGAAAATGTATCTTTCCATTAACGTTAGTAGACAGTTGACTATAATACTACCCGTTCAAAGATATCGAACATCTTGAAAATTGTATCTTTCCATCAACGCTGTAGACAGTTGCAGCCAGACCTGATAACAGCGCTCACACTCACATTCCGGGACGACACGTCACGGTACAATATAGGACAGAAAGCTCTATGTTTATTTAGGATTTTTTCTTGGCATTTTTAATTGATAAATTATTTATTAATTTTTGAGAAAACATAACAACAGGTCAATGTAATTCACTGAGCGCGAGGTCTAATGTTCACAGAACTACTAGTAAATTAATAGTAGGCCCAATACAGAAATGGTAACAACGCTCCTAAGTTCTCAAGAAACAATTTTCAGCGTTAAAAATCAATTTTCCGCCTCCAATAAACATGAAATAAGACAATAAAAATTCCACAGCCATACAATGCACTTCAATTAAACGGTGGCCAAATTAACAATTATGAGAAACTTTAGCCTTTACCGGCTTCTGGTTGATTAAAAAAATAATTTCAATACGAAAATCCAGCATTTAAATGCTAATGGGAACCTGTAACGTTTATGTAAGAGGCTTATAACAATTGAGATTTTGAGTAGACTTGCTATTTGAATTAACACTCCATTTAAGTTCCTTAATTTATTGTGGTGCATTGCAGCTGAAAACAATTTCAGAATTCTTAGCGACAAAACTATTGTTTAAATTCATACTTCAGTTTGATTCCTGAACATATATCATGTTGAGTTGTATGCGGAATTGATTATAGTTCTTTATGAGAGACTGACAGGTAACCCGTGCTCAGCAAGGGTTTATTATAAAAACTTGACAAACTGAAAACTAGACATAATGAAATCTTGGAAAATTGAAAATAGGCCTATAGTCATCTTCGGTTAGTTGACCGAGCGAAGTGAGGTCTAAGATTCAAGTCGACGGTTTGGCATTCCTCTTTATGTTTAAATGTTTATATGTTGCGCATTTACGGCGAAACGCGGTAATAGATCATCATGAAATTTGACAGGTATGTTCCTTCTTTAATTTCGCGTCGACGTATATACAAGGTTTTTGGAAATTTTGCATTTCAAGGATAATATAAAAGGAAAAAGGAGCCTTCTTCATACGCCAATATTAGAGTTAAAATCAGACTATAGAATATTATTCATCATAAATCAGCTGACAAGTGATTACACAGATGCGTGGAGAAGCCAGCCTATTACTGTATTTCCATAAGGGGTTTATAGTTTCAATCAGGTACTTGTGGATGAGAATACTGCGTGAGGTCTACTGTTCACAGAGCTACTAGTTAAGAATCGTTATGCAAAATTTCAAGTTAATCAGTTCAGTAGCTGAGACGTGATGATGCGTCAAACATAATTTTTCTATGCCGTACGTGTTTAAGTCAGTTCTTTTTTATTATAGTATTGATTCAATTGTGAAATTGGTTCTTTATTGAATTGTTATTTCAGACAATATTTGGAGCTTAATATGATTTTTATTAGATTGTATAACTATAGAGAGATTAAGTCCGGACTGTCAGTATTCCTCATAAGGAATATTAAAAGCTTGACATTCAACCAATACTGTCAGTTTGAAGAAATTCTCACTATGGGGTCATTGTTATTTTATCATTGTAGTAGGTCTTTGGCAAAATTAACTTCATGTTAAATTAAAATTCTCAATTAAATTCTCACTATGAGGTAATTGTTATTTTATCATTGCAGTAGGTCTTTGGCAAAATTAACTTCAGTGTCATAAAGTAGCATGAATAAATTATTGGAACAAGACCGAGGACGTATGTAGAAAAATAGACAAAGATACAGGGCACAGGATACAAAGGAAGTAGAGAAGTAAGAGTGTGAAGATGAAGAAATATAAACCAGGAAAAAGGAAAGAAAAACACAGACAACACAAAAAAGTCAGGTGCTATATCGATTGAAACATAGTTTGTTGCACTTGACAATATTCAATCTAGAAATTCCATCACAACAATAAATAATTCACACGAGCTTGACCTTGAAAAGCGTAATGTCTTGTTTTTATCAGCATAAAACATCAAGAAAACATTGGAAAAAGATGGAAAACATAATCTAGGATGTACATAAAACATGATGGAAAGAGATGGGCTATGTCTTGATGCTAGAAGAGGTGGTATATCATTGCACTCAATCTTCAAACTTGTGTAAAATCGAAGAAAAACTTGATAGTTTGTTGTAAAATCGTTGAAAAACTCGATCAACTTTAAGTTTGTTGTAAGTTGATTGTATAACTTTACCCGTCCAGGATATTACTTGTTTCTCAACATGACCAGTTTTTCTGGTTGATTCAACTACTGCAAGTATTTTTATAACAATGGCTAGTTGAAGTAATTTCTTTAAACACATTTGCTAGGAATCTGGAGCTATAAGTACCGAGGTTTCAACCGAAATGTTGTGCTAATTAGCGAGTTTTTGGTTTGATTTTTAGTGTTCATCAAGGTCATGTTTTTTAGGGCCTGTTGACACATTACAGTGTCACAAATCTGTATTGGTTGATTGATTGAGTACTTTATTTATGTAGATTACAATATATACTGGCTTATACACTTATATACAATAGCTTACAATACAGCAAAGTTATAGATGAATTTACATAATATATACTAAGAAAATAATTATTGAACTGTATATGACATGAAAAAGCAATTTGTAATATAGTAACTATAGATAATAATCATATTGCTATGCATCTACATAAATTGGCGGAGCTTTGGACATATCAATGTCCATTCTTTGGGAAGAATATTAAAAATATCCTCCCCACTAACTCTCTACCAAACTATGTTTGGACTAAACTATGTATTGGAGAGTTTGATCGATTTCATTAGGGTCACTTCATATTGTCACAAATTCGTACTACAGAGTTAAATTTTTACTTTCCTTGCCCTATTACCATAGGTAAGGAAAATATTGCTTTCCGAAAAAAATTAAGGTACCCCAATTCCTAAATTTCTGTACGTTTCAAGGTCCCCTGAGTCCAAATAAGTGGTTTTTGGGTATTGGTCTGTATTTGTGTTGTGTGTGGTGTGTGGTTGTGTGTGTGTGTGTGTGTGTGTGTGTGTGTGTGTGGTGTGTGTGTGGTGTGTGTGTGTGGTGTGTTTGAGAGTATGTGCGTCTGTGTACACGATATCTCATCTCCCAATCAACGGAATGACTTGAAATTTGGAACGTAGGGTCCTCACAATATGAGGATCCGACACGAACAATTTCGATCAAATGCGATTCAAGATGGCGGCTAAAATGGCGAAAATGTTGTCAAAAACGGGGTTTTTCGCGATTTTCTCGAAAATGGCTCCACGATTTTGATTAAATTTATACCTGAAATAGTCATCGATAAGCTCATCAACTGCCACAAGTTCCATATCTGTAAAAATTTCAGGAGCTCCGCCCCATCTATGCGAAGTTTGATTTCAGATTCTCAATTATCAGGCACTCAAAATTTTGAGTGGAAAAGATTAAGCATGAGAATCTCTACAATTAATGTTAAGTAACATTTTCACCTAAAATTGAAAATAAGCTCGAAATTCGAGAAAATGTGATTATCCAATTGCAAACTGTTGATTCTATTAAATGATTCACTATGAAGAGATAGCAGACCTCGTGTGTCTCCAGCGTTATTGCCCTGTCACCAGCTGGCTCAAATCTTTGAATAGTAGACTTGAGATGCGCGGGAACACTAGCGTCATGTGATCAATTTTCATAAAGGCAAGGAAAGTTGTGTGAGTGCGCCACACCAGATTTTGGTTTTTCGGGCTTGACGGCCTTTTTATTTCGTTACTAATTCGTAATACAGAGTTGAATTCATATTTTTAGCGCCTGCTTGTATTGTAACTAATCTGTACTACAGAGTTGAATTAATTTTTTAGGGCTTTTCCATATTGTCACTAATCCGTACTAGCGTTGAATCCATAATTTAGAGTTTGATCATATTGTCACTTATCCTTATTATAGAGCTAATTCTTGTTCTTAGGCCTTTTCATATCACTAAAGTAGCTTACATTTAAGAGTTCAGACTGGTTTTTTTGCGCAATCCCCGAGAAATAAGGAAAAATTTTTGCGCAAATCCCCCTCCCCCTCCCCCCCTCCCCTCTGCGCCCCCCTCTCCCTCTCCCTCTCATTCTCCTTCTCCTTCTCCCTCTCCCTCTCCCCTCTTCTCCCTCTCCTTCTCCCTCTCCCTCTCCCTCTCCCTCTCCTTCTCCCTCACCCTCTCCCTCACCCTCACCCTCTCCCAGTGAGGACGAGGGGGAGGGGAAAATAATTTCCCTTTTTCCCTTTTCTACTGTCAAATTAAAGTGTCCTATTTCTACTGTCAAATTAAAGTGAATCCATCTTTCTACTGTCAATTAAAGTGACTCCATTCAATGTTATACTGACGTGAGAGTCTGCAGGCGTTGCTCTCAGTCAGATCTTAAGTCAGCATCATGAATCTCTAAGAACCCAATTCAACTTATACTGACAGATTAAATCCCAGTCTAGTATAGATAGAAACTCTTTTGTAGATGTGCTAAAACCCTATTACCTCTTTTAAGTTTCTCGTTCTAGAGTTAGTTGCAAGGATCTTTAAATGCAAGGATATTCTTTAAATGCAACCCTAAAATCTTTAAATGCAAAGTGAATCCATCTTTTACTGAGTGAATACATCTTTATACTGTAAAATTAAAGTGAATGCTAAATGAGTGAAAAAATATTTCCCTTTTTCCCTTTTCTACTGACAAATTAAAGTGAATGCTAGATGAGTGAATCCATCTTTATACTGTATGGTTTGCTTTCCACCCGACAGTTAGAAAAATTTCACAAATTTTCTATGTGCTGTACAAACCGCAGGCGTTGCTTTTTAATGTGCTCTCTGAGAATATCTATAGTAATTTAGATTATAGATAAGAAACTATAAATTTGAAGAAACTTAACTACTAACTATATAATCTACTATTTAGTAGATTATAGATAAGAAACTCTTTTGTAGATGTACTAAAACCCTATTACCTCTTTTAAGTTTCTCG
>NC_052516.1:3041269-3239241 GCF_014356525.2 Nilaparvata lugens | reverse complement strand
TAAATGCTAATGAGAACCGTAACGTTTATGTAAGCGGCTTATAACAATTGAGATTTTGAGTAGACTTGCTATTTGAATTAACACTCCATTTAAGTTCTTAATTATTGTGGTGCATTGCAGCTGAAAACAATTTCAGAATTCTTAGCGACAAAACTATTGTTTAAATTCATACTTCAGTTTGATTCCTGAACATATATCATGGTTGAGTTGTATGCGGATTGATTATAGTTCTTTATGAGAGACTGACAGGTACCCCGTGCTCAGCAAGGGTTTATAAAACTGACAAACTGAAAACAGACATAATGAAATCTTGGAAAATTGAAAATAGGCCTTTAGTCATCTTCGGTTAGTTTGACCGAGCGAAGTGAGCTCTAAGATTCAAGTCGACGGTTGGCATTTCTCTTTATGTTTAAATGTTATATGTTGCGCATTTACGGCGAAACGCGGTAATAGTCATCATGAAATTTGACAGGTATGTTCCTTTTTTAATTTCGCGTCGACGTATACAAGGTTTTTGGAAATTTTGCATTTCAAGGATATATAAAGAGAAAAAGGAGCCTTCTTCATACGCCTATTAGAGTTAAATCAACTTAGAATATTATTCATCATAAATCAGTGACAAGTGATTACACAGATGTGTGGAGAAGCCAGCCTATTGCTGTATTTCCATAAGGTTTATAGTTTCAATCAGGTAGTGGAAGAGAATACTGCTGAGGTCCACTGTTCACAGAACTACTAGTTAAGGATCGTTTGCAAAATTTCAAGTTAATCAGTTCAGTAGCTGAGACGTGATGATGCGTCAAAAATAATTTTTCTATGCCGAACGTGTATAAGTCAGTTCTTTTCATGATAGTATTGATTCAATTGTGATGAAATTGGTTCTTCATTGAATTGTTATTTCAGACAATATTTGGAGCTTAATATGATTTTTATTAGATTGTAGGATACAAACTATAGAGTGAGATTAAGTCCGGACTGTCAGTATTCCTCATAAGGGATATTGAATGCTTGTCTTCTACCAATGCTGCCAGTGAAAGAAATTCTCACTATGGGGCATTGTTATTTTATCATTGTAGTAGGTCTTGGCAAAATTAACTTCATGTTAATTAAATTCTCAATTAAGTTCTCACTATGCGGTCATTGTTATTTTATCATTGTAGTAGGTCTTTGGCAAAATTAACTTCATGTAAATTAAATTCTCAATTAAGTTCTCACTATGGGGTCATTGTTATTTTATCATTGTAGTAGGTCTTTGGCAAAATTAACTTCATGTTAAATTAAATTCTCAATTAAGTTCTCACTATGCGGTCATTGTTATTTTATCATTGTAGTAGGTCTTTGCAAAATTAACTTCATGTTAAATTAAATTCTCAATTAAGTTCTCACTATGCGGTCATTGTATTTTATCATTGTAGTAGGTCTTTGGCAAAATAAACTTCATTTTAAATTAAATTCTCACTAAATTAAATTCTCAATTAAATTCTAACTATGAGGTCATTGTTATTTTATCATTGCAGTAGGTCTTTGGCAAAATTAACTTCAGTGTCATAAAGTAGCATGAATAAATTATTGGAACAAGACCGTGGACGTATGTAGAAAAATAGACAAAGATACAGGACACAGGATACAAAGGAAGTAGAGAAGTAAGAGTGTGAAGATGAATAAATATAAACCAGGAAAAAAGAGAGAAAAACACAGATAACACAAAAAAGTCAGGTGCAATATGGATTGAAACATAGTTTGTTGCACTTGACAATATTCAATCTAGAAATTCCATCACAACAATAAATAATTCACACGAGCTTGACCTTGAAAAGCGAAATGTCTTGTTTTTATCAGCATAAAACCTCAAGAAAACATTAGAAAAAGATGGAAAACATAACCTATGATGAACATAAAACGTCTTCATGTTAGAAGAGGTGGTATATCATTGCACTCAATCTTCAAACTTGTGTAAAATCGAAGAAAAACTTGATAGTTTGTTGTAAAATCGTTGAAAAACTCGATCAACTTTAAGTTTGTTGTAAGTCGATTGTATAACTTTACCCGTCCAGGATATTACTTGTTTCTCAACATGACCAGTTTTTCTGGTTGATTCAACTACTGCAAGTATTTTTATAACAATGGCTAGTTGAAGTAATTTCTTTAAACACATTTGCTAGGAATCTGGAGCTATAAGTAACGAGGTTTCAACCGAAATGTGCTAATTAGCGAGTTTTTGGTTTGGTTTTTAGTGTTCATCAAGGTCATGTTTTTTAGGGACTGTTCACACATTACAGTGTCACAATCTGTATTGATGATTGATTGAGTACTTTATTTATGTAGATTACATATATACTGGCTTATACACTTATATACAATAGCTTACAATACAGCAAAATTATAGATGAATTTACATAATATAGACTAAGAAAATAACTATTGAACTGTATATGACATGAAAAAGCAATTTGTAATATAGTAACTATAGATAATAATCATATTTTCATGCATCTACATAATTGGCGGAGCTTTGGACATATCAATGTCCATTCTTTGGGAAGAATATTAAAAATATCCTCCCACTAACTCTCTACCAAACTATGTTTGGACTAAACTATGTATTGGAGAGTTTGATCGATTTCATTAGGGTCACTTCATATTGTCACAAATTCGTAATACAGAGTTAAATTTTTACTTTCCTTGCCCTATTACCATAGGTAAGGAAAGTATTGCTTTCCGGAAAAAATTGAGGTACCCCAATTTCTAAATTTCTATACGTTTCAAGGTCCCCTGAGTCCAAATAAGTGGTTTTGGGTATTGGTCTGTATTTGTGTGTGTGTGTGTGGTGTGTGTGTGTGTGGTGTGTGTGGTGTGTGTGGTGTGTGTGTGTGTGTGTGTGTGTGTGTATGTGTGTGTGTGTGTGTGTGTATGAGTGTATGTGCGTCTGTGTACACGAAATCTCATCTCCCAATTAACGGAATGACTTGAAATTTGGAACGTAGAGTCCTTACACTATAAGGATCCGACACGATCGAATGCGATTCAAGATGGCGGCTAAAATAGCGAAAATGTTGTCAAAAACAGGGTTTTTCGCGATTTTCTCGAAAATGGCTCTAACGATTTTGATTGAAATATACCTGGAATAGTTATTGATAGCCTCTATTAACTGCCACAAGTCCCATATCTGTAAAAATTTCAGGAGCTCCGCCCCATCTATGCAAAGTTTGATTTTAGATTCTCAATTATCTGGCTTTAGATACAATTGAACGAAAAATTCTAAGTGGAAAAGATTGAACATAGAATCTCTACAATTAATGTCCAGTAACATTCTCACCTAGAATTAAAATAAGCTTGAAATTCGAGAGAATGTGATTATCCAATTGCAAACTGTTGATTCTATCAAATGATTCACTATGGAGAGATAGCAGACCTCGTGTGTCTCCAGCGTTATTACCCTGTCACCAGCTGGCTCAAATCTTTGAATAGTAGACTTGAGATGCGCGGGAACACTAGCGTCATGTGATCAATTTTCATAACGGCAAGGAAAGTTGTGTGAGTGCGCCACACCAGATTTTGGTTTTTCGGGCTTGACGGCCTTTTTATTTCGTTACTAATTCGTAATACAGAGTTGAATTCATATTTTTAGCGCCTGCTTGTATTGTAACTAATCTGTACTACAAAGTTAAATAATTAATTATAATTATTTTAGGGCTTCTCCATATTGTAACTATCGTACTAGCGTTGAATCCATAATTTAGAGTTGATCATATTGTCACTTATCCTTATTATAGAGTTAATTCTTGTTCTTAGGCCTTTTCATATCACTAATTCCTACTAAAGAGTTCAATTCATAATTCAGGGCTCGTTCACATTGTCACAATTCCGTACTACAAAGTTTTGTATTCTATAAACTTTCTTGTAGTCAATGACGACTTATTACTAGTAGTTCTGTGAACAGTAGACCTCGCGTAGTCATAAACCGCAGCCTCTTCTTATACTGTCCATCAGAGTAAATCCTGTTTGTATGTCGTGTCGGCAAGATATCGGTGTGAAAACAGCTAATGGCTGTTAGGGTTGGTGTATCAAAAATGCTAACATCAAAAGCTAATCTTCTTCAAGACATACTGGCAACAGGACAGCCCGAGTTCAAAGCAGAGAAAGGTCGAGAGACAATACTTGTTATTCTAGTTAGGCCTATTAATTACATGCGTTATTGCACGCAATCAATAGTTCATTTAATAGTGCACAAAAATTGCATTCAATGAGCATGAAATAATAGTCTACACAGCAGCTGATTTTTCACCAAGTTACATTGAGATATTCAATTGCATGCGTCATGGCATCCATTTTTTTATCCACTCGACAGCTGATTTATAATGAATAATTCTATAGTCTGATTTCTACTCTAATATTGGCGTATGGAGGAGGCTCCTTTTCCTTTTATATTATCCTTGAAATTCGAATTTTTAAAAACCTTGTATATACGTCGACGCGCAATTTAAAAAGGAACATACCTGTCAAATTAAATGAAAATCTATCACCCGTAAATGCACAACATAATATAAACATTTAAACATAAAGAGAAATTAATGCCAAACCGTCGACTTGAATCTTAGACCTCACTTCGCTCGGTCAATTATAGTGAGGTCCACGTTATAATGGCATTGGAGAAAGATAGGAGAACAGCGTTGCCGAAATCTGCCCAAGCTTATGAGTAGCGTCGGTCGACCTGTAAATGAAGGAAGGAACATTTGAATGTATTTGTGTTTTTATTAAAGAATGTATTGGAAGAATAAATTCTATGCTCTCTCGTTATATCTTCTCTTGAGTATAGTTGTTATATTGTACATGATAAAAAATAATGACTGAAAAGCTCTCCAGATTCAGTTTAAACTTACACTATGCAAACAGCTCTTAGTCGACAAAAATAAATAAAATAGATAATTTCTGCAGAATCTTTCCACAAATGAAATCAACCAACGCTTTGGAACACAGTTTACCAAGCCGCCGTATCATAATCATCAAACAATAATTATTTATCAACTTGATCATCAAATTATCTACTCGATGTAGTTTAGTTGTTTGAGAACTAGTTTGGAGTTGTTTAATTATTTCAGTTTTTTCAAAGTCCTAGAGCGACTAGAAACCAAATCTCAAACGGGCACAAGGTCATGACATTGGAATTCTTCGTTTAGTGGCATGTAACATAGTAGTTCAATTCGTTTTTAGTATATCTTTTCAATCAAATTTTTTATTCAAATCTATTCACCAACAGTGTTACAAGAAAATAATTTTTTGATAAATAATTGACGACGCTAAAAGGAAATTTTGTGCTCTAGCCAGAGGTTCAAACATTCCTTTCTATAGTTAACATGATTTTAGAATTAATTGGAAAGTTTATTAGAATCGTTTGGAAATTTCTCCTAAATTCTCATCTTTACTGCAAGTCCAGTTTCACACACATAGATTTTTTTCTGTTCTTATAGATTCTATTAGATTGAACATAACTTGACAAACATAAGACGTGATCAGATGTTTGTCAAGTCCCATTCAATCTAATAGAATTTATAATGACGGCAAAAAATCTATGTTTGTCTAGCTGGCGTTGTGATTGAATAATATGGACACAAAACTGCGCTATGAAGCGATTCAATTGAAATAATTTTCGAGTTTTTTCAATTAAATCATTTTCTCGTGCGGAATTTAACTTAGTTATCTATTGATACCGATAGATAACTCCATTCCTAATCAACCGATTGACTTGAAATTTGAAACTTAAGGTCCTTATACCATGAGGACCCGACAATAGGAAATTCAATTGAAGATGGCTCGAAATTCGAGAAAATGTGATTATACAATTATTGCAAACTGTTGATTCTATTAAACGATTCACTATGAAGAGATAGCAGACCTCGTGTGTCTCCAGCGTTATTGCCCTGTCACCAGCTGGCTCAAATCTTTGAATAGTAGACTTGAGATGCGCTGGAACACTAGCGTCAGGTGATCAATTTTCATAACGGCAAGGGAAGTTGTGTGAGTGCGCCACATCAGATTTTAATCTATTATTTATTAATTTCAATATAAGGGTACTGTATTCTATTTCATGAATAATCTATTCTCATTCATATTCACCTGTGAACAACAGCTCTTATTCGGCAACGTTTAACCCATCAGTTCCAATTTCCATCGGACTATTTTCATGCGGTTGACTATAGATATTGGTTAGCCAGATCACTGTAGTTCTATTATCACAACAACATGTGTGTTCCAATTTAAATTTATATTTATTCATTTACTAGCCGTCAGGCTCGCTTCGCTCGCCATATCTGTCTAGCCAGGGGGCTCCGCCCCCTGGACCCCCGACTGGGTCGTCCAGGAATGAGATCAGCAGGATCGCTTCGCTCGCCTGCATTTTTCATTTGAGCATTTTTATCATATGTTAGAGCAATCTAGTCGGGGGTCCAGACTAAACGTCTGGCTAAACGGATATGGCGAGCGAAGCGAGCCTGACGGCTAGTAATATAATATTCCCAGGATTGAAGTAGAAATGCCCAATCAATTTTTCCGCGATAAATGCATTTAAATCTTCAACTTGGTGCCAACCTAATATAGTCAACTCAACTTAATACCAACCTGACAAAATTATTTATTTAGTTGCCAGTTAACAACTGTTTCGAAGAGGTACTCTATCTAGATTATAGTTCTATAGTAACATATGATATGAAATTTCAATTATAATTAAGAGATTGGGAGAAGAATATACATGCTAAAACACGAATTTTAAACCCTTAAAAACCACCCTTACAGTTAAAATATTGCTAAAAGATTTCTTAGTGCGCCTCTAAAGGGCCAACTGAACATACCTACTAAATTTGAACGTTTTTGGTCCGGTAGATTTTTAGTTATGCGAGTGAGTGAGTGAGTCAGTCAGTCAGTCAGTCAGTGAGTGAGTGCCATTTCGCTTTTATATATATAGATTTCAATACAATCTCAATAAATCCAATTCACAGTTTCAGTTAAATACCTTCTTAACCCTCACTGCCAACTCAACCTGAATCGCCTCAGGGTCCAGTTCCGATTTACGTCATTGCAACACTGTCTCTAATACTATTTCTCTCCAAGGGAACTCAAATTACTACGGTTAGATCCACACCGATCTGTCAGCGTTGATTATATGGGAAGCATTGATGTCATTCATAAGGAATTGTAAAACAGTCTGAATTGAATCTCTCTAGTATCCGATAGTAATAATTATTCAATGAATTGCGTACGTCGATAAAGGATCAATGAGTTAACCCAGTTGAGTTAGTTTTTTATAGGGTTGGAACTTGTTTTATGCCATCAACTCAACTAATATTAAACGGAGCAGATTGTAAGCTCAGACTAGAATCTGTAAACAAGTTAAGCTACTTGTTTTAAATGCAGTTATTATTGTAGAGTTGTATTGATTGATATTGTAATCAAAGACTTTAAAGAGATCTAGACCCACAATGCCTATGCCTTCCCAATGATAGCTCTTACTTGAAATTGGAGGCCGCCATTGGGGTATTTCAGCACGAGATATTATATATATATATTTGTTATATTATAGATTACAAAGGCATTGGTATGTAATAATCTTATGGGTTGCCCCCTCAATGGCCGATTTCAATTCCAAGTACGACACTAGCGCTGCATGTGAGTCTATGCATCTTTAAGGTCTGTGATTGTAATAGTAAGTTAGGCTTTGGGTCATATATGATCCATCTACGTTTAACCATGAAGAAACCAAAGATTCTACGTTAAACCTTAGCTGATACAGCTTTATTAATGTAATATTAATTGTTCATTCTCGTTCAAAATAATCAATTATATTTTATTGAGCAGGGAATTATATTCTCAATAATTTCATAATGATTTTCATAATTAGGATAGAATATTTGTTAATTGATATTAATTCTACATTGTTAAAAGACAATCTGGCCACAGAGCGACGCGAGAAAGAGATAGCACTACCTGCTATGTTGAATGATAGACAAGGATAGCAATACCATTGCTAATCAAACACTGCCATTATAACGTGGACCTCACTAAAATGAAGAATCTATGGGCCTCTGAAGGTTTCTACAGATAGTGCGGGCATCTACAAGGCTAATTACAACATAGAATGTTTTTCGAAAACATAATACAGTAACTCATGAATTTCTTTAATTCTCTAATATGAATAACAAATAATTACGGAAAACTTGATAATATATTAACTCAATCTTCTATATATATATATATAAAAGCGAAATGGCACTCACTCACTGACTGACTGACTCACTCACTCGCAGAACTAAAAATCTACCAGACCAAAACGTTAAAATTGGTAGGTATGTTCAGTTGGCCCTTTAGAGGCGCACTAAGAAATCTTTTGGCGATATTTCAACTCTAAGGGTGGTTTTTAAGGCATGTATAGGTTATTAAAGGCAAGGTGGTTATTAAAGTTCTTTTAGCATTTATATTCTTCTTATTCCAATATCTTAAAATTATAATTGAAATGTCCATACCATATGTTAATATATAACTATAATCTAGAGAGAGTACCTCTTCGAAACAGTTGTTAACTGGTAACTAAATTAAAAATTTTGTCAGGTTGGCATTAAGTTGAGTTGACTTGTTAGGTTTTGTTTGACTTTTGTTAGGTTGGCACCAAGTTGAAGATTGAAATGCATTTATCCACGACCTCCTAAATACCAATTTATCCAGTTAGCAAAAATTAGCATTTTCTCAGCTTCTCTGCGTTTCCTCACCTTTTTCAATAATTGATGGAAATATATAGAAAAAATTCAGTACACAGGTTTAGCTGAGGTGGGAGAATTTTGTTCGCCAAAGATACGCCAATATAATAACAGGTGTTTTTCGAGATCAAATTGACATAATACGTTCAAATTCGGTACAGAGGTTCCGCTGAGGTGTACATGCAGGCGAGCGAATCGAGCCCTCTGATCTCATTTTCGGACGATCCAGTCGGGGGTCCAGGGGGCGGAGCCCCCTGTATAGACGGATATGGCGAGCGAAGCGAGCCTGACGGGTAGTTCATGGATATTCATAGCATGTCAGAATATTATGAATATGATTGCAAGGAATAAACATATAGGAAACATTATTTACGATATTCATGTACATTCCGCGAGCTCGAGAACAAGTGGTGGAGGTTCTTGAAAAAACAAGGGGCAAGTTCTAGCCCCCATCAACAAGTGCGTGGATTTCTGCAGTCAGATTCACTAGCATCTGTCAGCAATGTTTCAATGAAAACCATATAGATCTATCTATGAGAAACGCTGACAGCGGCAATGAATCTAATCCCAACCATGTGCATCATTGAGAAACAGGTTGGAAGAAAACTACGTCACAGGATGACGTCAGAGCTTCGGAAAACTCGTTTTTGTGCTTGATTCAAGCCGCTGTCATTAGCAGTGATAGGCCTACATCGAGCCAGCATAATTTGCAGCGAATCTATCTGGAACCGCGCAAATTTACGTGCGCTGAAAAACAGACTAAATTGCTACAATTTGAAGGAACTAGTCGGAAAAATGAGATGGGTGATTGAAAATTGTGGTGTGATTCATCTTAAAATGTCATCGTTCTTGTGGATGATATTAATGCGACCCATTGAATCGATGCTGACACAGTTCTAAGTGAATCTTTTGGGATTTTGCGTACAGTATCAATCTTGTTCCAAATTTCACTATTAATAAGCCGATAGATAGTCCTAGTAGTTGTTTTTGGTGAAACTATGTGACGCTGGTAGTCTCTCATATTGTGTCGTTCTTACAATCTCATCCCAACAAAACAGTAATAATATCAGTAGACGACAGTAATCGGCTTGAAATTTGAAACATAAACGACCTATACCATGGGATATCTTCTTATATGCTATCTTTTCTATCATAAAGGAACTCATGTTTAGTAGAATTCATTCAAAGTTTGGAAGTTTTGCATCAAATTATGGTGTTGTGTATCAAGTTGAGAAGATACTGTATCGAATTGCGTTGGTACTGTATCATATTGTGTTGATACTGTATCATATCATGTTGAGACTGTAACATATAGTGTTGATACTGAATCATTTATGGTGATACCGGAAAAGATAGCATAAGAAGATATCCCAAGGTTTGTAGAATGCATTCAAAGTTCGGGAGTTTTGTATCAAACTATGGTATTGAGTATCATGTTGAGAGGGTACTGTATCATATTATGTTTATACTGTATCATTTTATTATGTTGATACTGTATCATATTGTGTTGATAATGTATCATTCATGATGATACCTGGAAAGATAGCATGAGGAGATATCCAATGGTTTGTAGAATTGATTCAAAGTTTGTAAGTTTTGTATCAAATCATGGTGTTGTGTATCAAGTTGATATGATACTGTATCATATCATGTTGAGACTGTATCATATGTGTTGATACTGTATCATATGTGTTGATACTGTATCATTAATGGTGTTACTGGAAAATATAGCATAAGAAGATATCCCATGGTTTGAAGAATTCAATCAAAGTTTGGAAGTTTTGTATCAAATTATGGTGTTATGTTTCTAGTTGAGAAGGTACTGTACCATACTCTGTTGATACGGTATCATATTATGATATTGTGTTGATAATGTATCATTTATAATGATACCTGAAAAGATAGCATGAGAAGATATCCCATGGTTTGTAGAATTCATTCAAAGTTTGAGAGTTTTGTATCAAATTATGGTGTTGTGTATCAAGTTGAGATGATACTGTACCATACTCTGTTGAGACGGTATCATATTATGATGATAATGTATCATATTGTGTTGATACTGTATCATTTATGGTGTTAAAAGATAGCATGAGAAGATATCCCATGGTTTGTAGAATTCATTCAAAGTTTGGAAGTTTTGTATCAAGTTATTGTGTTGTGTATCAGGTTGATAGGATACTGTATCCTATTGTGTTGATACTGTATCATTATGCTGATACTGAGAAGAAATAGCATAAGAAGATATCCCCTGGTATGTTTTCATCACTTCACGCACTGTGTGTTATCTTTCAAAACTTCCAATTCCAATGATGTGAGTATCTCTTGGAAAGTACATACTTTAATACGACCGTTTACATAACCAAGTGTATCAATACATTTTTTCAGGAGGAAGAACTTCCGTACAATTTTTTGTGAGGAGGGGGAATGACTTAAAGAAGAAGGTAGTCCGGATAAATGTGGTACGGCCTTAGTCAGGTGGAATTTTTGTTTTTGTCGAATTTTTTTGCCGTAGAAAACCTCGCTCAAAGCCGTCAACCTGGACTTGATACCAGTTTCTATGGGTTCTGAACTTGTTCAATCCAATTATTTTTTTTGACAAATGTTATTGACCCATTATAGCCTACTCTGTCGTGAGTTAATTATTGTAGTTTGCTCAAAACTTGGAGAGCATTGTGGTTTTCAGCATAGGTGAAATGTTTTATTTTAATTTTTGAAGCTTTTCAAGCTCCACTTCCCAATATCAATTTATGCTCTACTAGACAAAAAAAAATCTGGTGTGGCGCATTCACACAACTTTCCTTGCCGTTATGAAAATTGAACACCTGACGCTAGTGCTCACGCGCATCTCAAGTCTACTATTCAAATATCTGAGCCAGCTGGTGACAGGTCGATAACGCTGAAGACACACAAGGTCTGCTATCTCTTCTTAGTGAATGATTTGATAGAACCAACAGTTGCCAACAGTTTGCAATTGAATAATCACATTTTCTCGAATTTTGAGCCTATTTTCAATTTTAGGTCAAAAAGTTACGAAACATTAATTGTAGAGATTTTGATGCTCCATCTTTTCCACTTGAAATATTTTGTTTAGATTGTAACTGAAGCCTGATAATTGGGGAACTAAAATTAAACTTTGCATAGATGAGGCGGAGCTCCTGGAATTTTCACAGATATGAGACTTATGGCATTTGATAGAGCTTATCAATGACTATTTTAGGGAAAAATTTGATCAAAATCGTTGCAGCCGTTTTTGAGAAAATCGCGAAAAACCCTGTTTCTGACAACATTTTCACCATTTTAGCCGCCATCTTGAATTGCATTTGATCGAAATTGTTCGTGTCGGATCCTTATATTGTAAGGACCCTACGTTCCACATTTCAAGTTATTCCGTTAATTGGGAGATGAGATATCGTGTACACAGACGCACATACACTCATACACACACACATGCAAACCAATACCCAAAAACCACTTTTTTGGACTCAGGGGACCTTGAAAGGTATAGAAATTTACAAATTGGGGTACCTTATTTTTTCTGAAAGCAATACTTTCCTTACCTATGGTAATAGGGCAAGAAAAATAATATATGAAACCATTGATACTCATTGGAGTGTTCAGAGTCAGACATTGGTGGTATTGAATCGGTTTTCTTCTATGCTAAGCAGAAGAAGAATCCTATAAATAGGCCTATTTGAAGAAGGACTGGAGGTCTACTGGAGGATTGTTCACACATGGCAGAGATTATACGACACTTTTTTTTGTTAAAATCTGGAAATTTCAAATAAAATATTGTCAATGGAAACCTCTTCTACGAATATCAACATTTTGCAATGAATTCACACATTAGCCCAAGCTGTAATTCGTGAAAATCCATGACATAGTCTATATTTGTCAAGTTTTGTTAAAATAGCGCCTCAACTGTCACTTATATCGAAAAAATGTAGGGGACAAAAAATATAGATGAAAACCAGTTCTACAAATAATGATGGTTAAGATTTTATCATGATATCACACATCAAGCCATAATTCGTTAATAGAATTAGGTTTGTTTTCGGTAGTTCTTCAAAATAATATTTTTAATATATAAATATTTCCTATTTAAGTCATAATAATGTGAAATATTTCTCCTATGCTTAGTTTTTGAAACATCTCAATTTGAAAATCTACTTTGTGAAAATACTTGAGGGCTGAAAATTACAAAAGTGAACAACTACAAGACTCAACCTATTTTGGACTATGTGTTATCTAATTTGGGAGAGGAAAATTTATTATCATTATTTATTATTTATTTATATTTTTCACAAAGAAGCACCGATTGGGGGAGAAAAACTAAGAATACTCCTTGTACTATTTCTCTCCTAAATTTAGATAACATTTTAAAAGTCCAAAATAGGGTTATGATTTCACTTTACTAAAATTTTGTCTCTTCTTTAGTCTAAATTTTATTTTAGAATAGCACAAGGTTGCCTTATTTTTCCTCTCCCTATCATTTTGATAATGTACTTATTGTATAAATGAATAAAGAATGAGTAAATGAATCGTGCGTTGTATTAATCGATTATCAAGTTTTTATGGAATTACGACTCAACAGCTTCTTATATTGAAAAACTCTCTATGACAAAAAATATAGATCAAAGCAAGATCTACAAATAATATCTCATAATTTTTTGTCTTTAAATCACACATTAAGCCAAAATTCGTGAAAAATCTTATTTTATATCAGTCAATTATTCAGTTTTCATGAAATTCCGCCTCAAACGCTCCTTATATCGAAAAACTATAGAAGGATAAAAATATAGACCAAAACATTCTCTACAAATAACGTTTAGTATCATTTTCTCGTTAAATCGAGTATTAGACTGTAATTTCAAGTTGAAGCAGTGCTTGCTCCATTACAAACCAAACCCGTTGTTGAGATAGCAAGCCAAAGCTGATCCAGCCAGCCAAGCCGAGTTGAGAAACAGAGAGCAGCGCTCATGCTACCTGGTGGCAGCAATTGGTACTACACTGCCCACTTGTGGACAGCATGCGACATCTAGCGGCACAAAAAAGAACTAGGTCGAGAATAACTCATCATTGGCAGCAGAATTACAATTATTAGCTTGGACCATTTTATTTATTGTATTTATCTGTATTATTACATAATTCATTGCTACATTTATTTATTCATGGAGATAGTTTTGTTGTTACATATTATCATAATTATATTATTTATAAAATGATTGAATCATGTATTAACATATTATAGATTGAATCAATTTTAAAGGCTATGGTTTCTAGGTGATTGTTCTTCTGACCTCTTCTAAGTCACCCCCTTTGGGATGTTGAAATTCAGTTGTACGTCAAAAGGTAGAATATTTGATTAATAACTTATCCTGAAAGTTACAGTATTATATCTGCAACAGTCTCCAACTTATTGAAGGGTTCCCATACATATGACTCACTATGTATCATGAGCCTCTTGAGTATTTGGTATAATTATATTCTAGCAATTTTTCAATATTGTAAGACAACCGTTTACAACTCTGCTGATTGTCAAAAGTCGAAGCAGCAGGGAAATAATATTTTCAAGCATCTTTTGTTAAAATGAATTCATAGATACTTCGCTAGGATTGTTTCTCTCTGATGGATCCAATTGGCATTCTGGAAATGCCGAAATTATTACCGCCGTGAAGCTGGCCCCACCATATCGAGCCCAAAATTTGAAACATATGCCAATATTTAGGGCTTCCAGAATAACCAAGTTTCAATTATTGGGCTCAACCGGAAATGGGTTTTATAAGGGTTTATACATTGGCGGGCCAGCTTTACGGTTAGCCCGCCACCATCACCGATCTTGAATATGAAGGTGTCATTGGATAGAGTGAATTTTGGGCTTCCATTCTATACCATTTTCAAATTTTGGGCTCAAAAAATACGACCATGAGAGACTTCGAAAGTTTTCAAATTCGGCGGGCCAGCTTCACGGTTAGCCCGCGACCATCACCGATCTTGAAGATGAAACTTGGTTATTCTGGAAGCCCAAAAAAGCCCTAAATATTGGCATTTGGTTCATTGACAGCAGAATTTATTACAAACAGTGTAGCTTGGACCATTTTATTCATTGTATTATATGTATTATTACATATTCATTGATACATTTATGTATTCATCGAGAAGATATTGTTGCATATTATCATATATTATATATAATATAAAATCATGTATTAACATATTATAGATTGAATCAATTTTGAAGGCTATGGTTTCTAGAATGCTCTTCTGATCTCTTGACCTCTTCTCATACTTCTCCTTTCTACTCACTACTCATCACCTGTCTTCTTCTTCTTTTTCTTCTTCTTCTTCTTCTTCTTCTTCTTCATCTTCTTCTTTATCTTTTTCTTTTTTCTTTTCCATCTTCTTCTCCTTCTTCACTATCTTCAACCTCTTATTTTCCTTCTTCTTCCTCTTTTTCTTCTCCTTGCACTTCCTCTTCTTTCTCTTCTTCCTTTTCTTCCGTCTTCTTCATATCTGGTATTACAATTTTGCCATCTCGTCGTAGAAAAGAGAATAATGCTGGAACGGATTATTCAGGAGAAGTAAAAGAAGAGAAAGGGCGAGAAGAAGAAGAAGAAGAAGAAGAATAAGAAGAAGAAGAATACTATTTAATATAATTTTCATGAAATTGATTTACAGAAATACAATGAACATGGTCATGATAACTCTTTCTCAGAACAGTCTCTTTATCTGCTTTGTTTCCATCTAGTTATATTTTCTTATTTAATTATAATTCTACTTTGTCAAACTTCTTCTTCTTCTTCTTTTTTTTCATCTTCTCCTCTTTCTTCTCCCCCTTTTTCATTTCCTCCTCATCCGTTGCATTTACCTCTTCTTCCTTTTTCCTTCCCTTTCTCCTCATCCTTCCTTTTCTCCTCATCCTTCTCCTCCTCCGTCGTTTTTCTTCTTCTTCACCATCATCATCTTCTCCTTTTTCATCTCCCTCTTTTCCTTTTCCTCCTCATCCGTTTCATTTTCCTCTTACTATTTTTCACGGTCAAGTGCTCGGTCTATGAGTAGCCCTACCATATTAATAATACTGAATTCTCCTTCTTGTAGCTAGACGTTTAAACTGTTTCACCTTGAAATTAATATCATTTATCATCATGTTTCAAGTCATTCTCCATTAATTTATTTTCGAAATCAATCGTAATTCACTCAAAACTAATCAAATTTTAAAGGCAAATCATCGAATTTCAACCGAAAACACTTTACTCGCTTTGAATAGCCCGGTGTCGATTTAGTTACATTTAGAGCCGCTAGATGCCGCATGTAGTCCACAAGTGGGCAGTGTAGTACCAATTTGTGCCACCAGGTAGCATGAGCGCTGCTCTCTGTTTCTCAACTCGGCTTGGCTGGCTGGTTCAGCTTTGGCATGCTATCTCCACAAAGGGTTTGGCTTGTGATGGAGCAAGCACTGCTTTAACTTAAAATTACAGACTAACGCTTGGTTTCACGGAAAAATTTTACTGCACATTATTTGTAGAGAATGTTTTAATCTATATTTTGGGTTTTCTACAGTTTTTTGATATGAGTGACCGTTGAGTCAAAATTTGATAAAAACTGGATAATTGACTTATATAGTTTAAGATTTTTCATAAATTACAGCTTAATATGTGATTTTACGACAAAAAAAATTGGACATAATTTGTAGATAAAAAAATCTGTAATAACTTTTGTTATGCAAGATTTCTTGATATAAGTGGTCGTTCAGACAAAATTTCATAAAAACTGCTTTAATGACTGACACAAATCATGATTTTCACGATTTATAGCTCAATCTGTGATTTTACCACAAAATGCTACTTGATATTATTTATAGATAAATATTTTCTGAACAATTCTTTTCCCCTATAATTTCTCGATATAGGGAACCATTGAGCTGTAATTTGATAGGAACTTGTTAATTGACCTCAATTACTGTACTTACTGTTGTAGGCCTACTACTGTATTTAGCAGACTCGCAAAGCCTACAAGGAGTTCAGTGAGAGTTTTACCTCTCATTTCCATTCCTCCTTCTCCTATCTTTATCTTGTTCTTCTTATTCTCCCTCCTCTTTCTCTTCTCCTTCCTCTTTCTCTTCTCCTTCTTCTTCTTCTTTCTCTTCTTTTTTCTCATGTCTTCTTATTATTCACATGTCTTCTCCTACTTCTTCTTCTTCTTATTCACATGTCTTCTGCTACTACTTCTTCTTCTTCTTCTTGTTCTTCTTCTTATTCACCTGTTTCCTTCTTTTTTCCTTCTTCTCCTTCTATTCTTCTCCTCTTACCCTGTTATTCTGAATAATTGTTTAAAACCTCAACAATCCCCAACAAAAGTTGGTCGATATATTGCAAAAAAATTGACCAAATCAGTAAACTTCGCAAGAACTTCTCTCATTCCTAGAAGTAAGATCGATTAATGAGTACTCTCAATTGAATAAATGAACAGAAAACTGCCTCTATCTCTCCATTGAATTCCATAATTATTCTGTCATTAGCGAAAGCAGAATCGATTAGAAAAATGGGGTGAAATAAAATGGATCAGAATGCAGTTTAATGTAGCAATAGTCTCTTGAACTGCTGGACTCTATAAATCTGGTTTATTCAGCTTACAGATAGATAATTAACCAGTAGCTCGATCATACCTCCTAGGCCTACACATTCACTCCTTCTTTTTCTTTTACTTCTTCTTATATAATTTGCTTAATATTAACACATAATCTTGTTGATTTTATTGTAGCCTACTGTATACTTCTAAAATTTTGTACTCTTGTAAAAAAGTATTGACATTTTAAAGTTAATTCTGTTCACTAGACAACACACTTTACCTACTAGTCTCATATTGTAGTGAATACTCGACCAAGTAAGTAGAGTCGAGTTAGCTCAGTAGAGTTAGTATGGCAGTTACTCGACCGCTAACTCTACTAGTGTAAACCAGGCTATACTGTCTTCAAACCAAGCCGTTTTATTACGTCAATATAATTGGCAGAATTCTTCTCTAAGCTTACATACTATGAAGTAGACAAGTAATAAGTATCTCTATAATTATTTATGTTGAAAGAAATCGCAAACTCATCCACCATAACAATCATAAACTTCTCTCCACAGAGATTCACTGATAAATGTCAGCATAGGTTAAATGGAAATGGGAAGCTTTATTGTTGATTTTTATAAGGAATGAAGACAGTATGGGAGTCAACATATTTTATTATGTAACATGTATGTTGTTATTGTGTGTTGACATTACATTGTCCCACTTAACAAATAAAGAAACATCTCCTAAAGGTATTCTAGAGTGGGGTACACGTTGTTATGCCAGTGGAGAAAGATAGGAGAGCAGCGTTGCCGATTCTCTGCCTTGCTACTGCCTTCTACAGGGGATAGCTGATAACAGGATTTATCTGATGGAATAAAGAAACATCTCCTGGAGATATTCTATAGTGGGGCTCACGTTATTATGCAAGTGGAGGAAGATATGAGTATGGAGTTGCCGATTCTCTGCCTTGTTACTACCTTGTATAGAGGATAGCTGACATCGGTATATCTGATGTAGTATTAACTGTTCATTCCTGTTCAGAATAATAGCTTTTCATGATTGATTAAAAATTTTGTTAATTAATTTTATATGTTCATTGTTGACAAACGATCTGGCAACGTTGCTTAGAGAAATATAGCGCTGTCTTATTTGTTGAATGATAGACAAGGTGCTCTTCTAGCTCCGCTACGTTACCAGATCGTTTCTCAACAATGTGATGTAAGAAATTCGTAAAATCACGCTGTATGATTTTACGAATGATAGACGAAGTCCTCTTCTAGCACCGCTATGTTGCCAGATCGTTTCTCAACAATGTAATGTAAGAAATTCGTCCCTGACTTCACAGTGTTCTCAAATTTCTCCCACATTTGTGCTTCAACACTTGACTCGACCTGAAGTGTGTTTTTTATGAGAATATCTGAAAATGTATGCCAATCAGGAAGTCCTCAAACCTTCCGTCAAAAAAACTTGTTCAATACTTCCGCGGTTACGTTACTGTATTTCCCTATGTAGATGATTCATTTGAAACTGTCAATATTGGTTGAATTAGAAGTTTAAAGATTATTTACAAGGAATACTGTCACTTAGAAGTGTTTTTTCCTTTGTAGCAAAACATAACCTAAATCAGATAGTGTGTTAATATATTAATAAGTTATAGGCCAGGTTGCACAGAAGCCGGTTAAATTTTAACATTGATTAATCTCACGAGAACCAATCAGAGAAGACGTTTCTGAAAAGACGGTTTCTCTGAATGGTTTTCGAGTTTCGAAGAATTAATCACGGTTAAAATTGAACCGATGAACGTGCAACTGGCACATAGTCTGTGACCTCTTATGATAAAATTTGAGTTTCATAAGTCAATTGATATAGACCTAGTGTAACTGGTTCATACTATCAGAATTCCTTGAGAATAGTTTGACTATATTGAACTATAGTTTGACTATCCTATACTATTAAAGGAGCAATTTTTACTTTCCTTGCCCTATTACCATAGGTAAGGAAAGTATTGCTTACCGAAAAAAATTAAGGTACCCCAATTTCTAAATTTCTATACGTTTCAAGGTCCCCCGAGTCCAAAAAACTGGTTTTTGGGTATTGGTCTGTATGTGTGTGTGTGTGTGTGTGTATGAGTGTATGTGCGTCTGTGTACACGATATTATTTCATCTCCCAATTAACGGAATGACTTGAAATTTGGAACTTAAGGTCCTTACACTTTAAGGATCCGACACGAACAATATCAATCAAATGCAATTCAAGATGGCGGCTAAAATGGCGAAAATTTTGTCAAAAACAGGGTTTTTCGTGTTTTTCTCGGAAACGGCTCCAACGATTTTGATCAAATTCATACCTTATATAGTCATCGATAAGCTCTATCAACTGCCACAAGTCCCATATCTGTAAAAATTTCAGGAGCTCCGCCCCATCAATGCAGATAGATTCCCAATTATCAGGCTTCAGATACAATTGAAACAAAAAAAATCAAGTGGAGTAGATTGAGCATGAAAATCTCTACAATTAATGTTCAGTAACATTTTCACCTAAAATTGAAAATAAGCTTTAAATTCATGAAAATGTGATTATTCAATTGCGAATTATTGTTGATTCTATTAAATCATTCACTATGAAGAGATAGCAGACCTCATGTGTGTCTCCAGCGTTATTGCCCTGTCACCAGCTGGCTCAAATCTTTGAATAGTAGACTTGAGATGCGCGGGAGCACTAGCGTCAGGTGATCAATTTTCATAACGGCAAGGAAAGTTGTGTGAGTGCGCCACACCAGATTTTTGTTTATATTATGTTTAGATGTTTATATTTCTTTATTTGACAGGATCTCGAAAACGGCTCTAACGATTCTCACGAAATTTGAAACAAAGTAGGTTTATGATATGAAGATTCGATTGCACTAGGTCTCAATCCTGAAATAACTCCCTGAAGGACATTAAAACGATGAATACGTCCTTGGAAACACAGCTGGAAATTTTGTCGTCTGTTGATACCGTGATGGAAATGAGTGAACGGGTGCATGTGTGTGGGATCATCCAGCTTATCTCACGAGAAGAAAAATTTAGCAAGAAAATAGTATATTTCGCACCTAGAGCAGAAAATGAGATTTTTCCAGCTCGAAATCGGTTTTCAAGTCCGAGGCCGTAGGCCGAGGACTAGAAAAGATTGAGAGCTGGAAAAACATTTTTGCCCGTGGTGCGAACGATATTTTTCACCACACTACAGGTGTTGCTGACAAAATAAATAAAGAATACAAAATAAAGAATACTCGTTAAGCTATCGTACCTATCTCTTGATTTTAGTGGTAGAAGATTTGCAGTCAGGATTTCAGATTCTTTTAAAATTTCACTTGGAATACCATAGTCATCTTCCAGCATTTTTGAAAATTCGGAATGCACTAATCAACAATAAATAATTGAATAAAACTGGTTGCGAAGCGAATTTGTTTGATTCGAAACTGGAACTGAAATCATGGCGACTTCAGCTGATGATGAAAGTGGACACTCGCCCGATCTAGCGGATGACTTATTAACTACTTCCATGAGCGGCTGGAAAGAGACAACTTTCTGGCCTAGACCGGAAAAGAAACCTTTTACTGACGTCAGACGAGAGTCGTCTGCAAACAAGGTCTTTCAGATCTACATAGGGACTGGAAAACAGCTGCTTTCTGTGCAGTGTGGCGAAAACTTATTTTCGTTTATTTCTCTTTTTTTTAGAAAACATATTCACTTCAGAAAGTTCAAATTAGTAACTAAATGCTGTTAGTGTAGAATAGTACCTACATAGTATATTAACAAATATTGTGGCAAACATTGTATATCATTCTAAATCGGATTCATAGTATATCTATTTGTAATTGATGATGTTTTTGCTTTTGAAGAGTGAATAAATTGTTATTTTGATGAGTGACAGTAGCTTAACTTAGATTTTGATTTGGACTGTAGTATTTATTTGAAAAGGAGCAGTTTTGGGCATAAGCCTGATGTGCCTCCTCATATAACTGTAAAAATAATATTGTAGGACTGAGAAAATAAATATAAACTTTAAATTCAATCTTACGTTACAATAATGTTCTATGCTTTTACACTCCAGAGCTCGGTCCCCCGATATTAGTTCATGATATTGAAAATAGTTTCACTGCTTTCCATTCAAATAATGTTGACACCTGACACAATTGAATACATTAATTCTTTCTAATAAATTAATACTTCTTTACTATTAAAAAAATGTATTATTAGTTTGCTCAATATTATCACGTCAAAATCTTGTAATTTTACTGTAGCCTACTGTATACTTCTAAAATTTTGTACTCTTGTAAAAAAGTATTGACATTTTAAGGTTATTTCTGTTCACTGGACAACACATTTTACCTACTATTCTCAATTTTAGTAAAAACAGTTACTCGACTAACTCTACCCGAGAGTTAGCTCGGTAGAGTTAGTAAGCCAGTTACTCGACCACTAACTCTACTAGTGTAAACCAGGCTATACTGTCTTCAAACCAAGCCTATTTATTACGTCAATATAATTGGCAGAATTCTTCTCTAAGCTCACATACTATGAAGTAGACAAGTAATAAGTATCTCTATAATTATTGATGTTGAAAGAAATCGCAAACTCATCCACCATAACAATCATAAACTTCTCTCCACAGAGATTCACTGATAAATGTCAGCATAGGTTAAATGGAAATGGGAAGCTTTATTGTTGATTTTTATAAGGAATGAAGACAGTATGGGAGTCAACATATTTTATTATGTAACATGTATGTTGTTATTGTGTGTTGACATTACATTGTCCCACTTAACAAATAAAGAAACATCTCCTAAAGGTATTTTAGAGTGGGGTACACGTTGTTATGCCAGTGGAGAAAGATAGGAGAACAGCGTTGCCGATTCTCTGCCTTGTTACTACCTTGTATAGAGGATAGCTGATACCAGGATTTATCTGATGGAATAAAGAAACATCTCCTGGAGATATTCTATAGTGGGGTCAACGTTATTATGCCAGTGGAGAAAGATAGGAGAGCAGCGTTGCCGATTCTCTGCCTTGTTACTGCCTTCTACAGGGGATAGCTGATACCAGGATTTATCTGATGGAATAAAGAAACGTCTCCTGGAGATGTTCTATAGTGAGGTACACGTTGTTATGCCAGTGGAGGAAGATAGGAGAGCAGCGTTACCGATTATCTGCCTTGTATAGGGGATAGCTGATACCAGGATTTATCTGATGGAATAAAGAAACATCTCCTGGAGATATTCTATAGTGAGGTTCACGTTATTATGCCAGTGGAGGAAGATAGGAGAGCAGAGTTGTAGATTCTCTGCCTTGTTACTGCCTCCTACAGGGGATAGCTAATACCAGGATTTATCTGATGGAATGAAGATACATCTCCTGGATATGTTCTATAGTGGGGTTCACGTTATTATGCAAGTGGAGGAAGATATGAGTATGGAGTTGCCGATTCTCTGCCTTGTTACTGCCTTCTATAGAGGATAGCTGATATCTTATAGCTATAGATAGCTGTGATTTATGTTATCCTGGTATGATCTATAGTGAGGTCCACGTTGTAATGACAGTGGAGAAAGATAGGAGAGCAGAGTTGCCGATTCTCTGCCTTGTTACTACCTTCTATAGAGGGTAGCTGGCATCGCTGTATCTGATGTAGTATTAACTGTTCTTTTTTGTTTGTGGATAATCAATTTTATTATATTTGTCATGAAAATGTATTCTCAATCCAATTCAATTCAATTATTTATTGCCAGAATTTAACAATGCAACAAATCAAGGTTAATAAATCAACACTTCTTACAAGAAATTAAATTAAATTAACTACCGAGAACTAAAAACTAAAATTTTTTCAGGCACCACCAGCAAAAAGAAAAGTCAATGATTGAATGATGAATTTTTAAAAATATTTTGTTGATTAATTATTTTTCTATACTGTTGAAAACGATCTGGCAACGTTGCGGAGCTACAAAAAAAGAACTATCTGCTTTGTTCGATGATAGACAAGGATAGATACACTAATGTTAACCAAAATACTGCCATTATAACGTGGACCTCCCCATAAGTTTAAACCATAACTGAACAATACAGTGAGTTTTTTTCTATCACTTTTTGTCTATTCATTTGGCGCCCCTTGAACGTATTGCCCCTGGGCACTGGCCTATAGTGAAGTCCACGTTATAATGGCAGTGTTTGATTAGCAATGGTATTGTTATCCTTGTCTACTAGTAGTTCTGTGAACAGTAGACCTCGCGCTCAGTAAGTTACATTGACCTGTTGTTATGTTTTCTCAAAAATTAATAGATAATTTATCAATTTGAAATGTGTAGAAAAATCCTAAATAAACAAATTGCTTTCTGTTCTATCGTATCGTGTCGTGTCGTCACGGAATGTGAGTGTGAGCGCTGTTATCAGGTCTGGCTGCAACTGTCTACAACGTTCATGGAAAGATACATTTTCAAGATGTTCGATGTTTTTGAATGGGTAGTATTATAGTCAACTGACTACTAACGTTGATGGAAAGATACATTTTCGAGATGTTCGATGTTTTTGAACGGGTAGTATTATAGTAAACTGTCTACTAACGTTGATGGAAAGATACATTTTCAAGATGTTCGATGTTTTTGAACGGGTAGTATTATAGTAAACTGTCTACTAACGTTGATGGAAAGATACATTTTCAAGATGTTCGATGTTTTTGAACGGGTAGTATTAAAGTAAACTGTCTACTAACGTTGATGGAAAGATACATTTTCAAGATGTTCAATGTTTTTGAACGGGTAGTATTATTGTCCACTAGACAGCTGATTTATGATGAATAATTCTATAGTCTGATTTTTACTCTAATATTGGCGTTTGAAGAAGGCTCCTTTTCCTTTTATATTATCCTTGAAATGCAAAATTTCCAAAAACCTTGTATATACGTCGACGCGCAATTTGAGAAGGAACATACCTGTAAAATTTCATGAAAATCTATTACCGCGTTTCGCCGTAAATGCGCAACATAAAAACATTTAACATTAAGAGAAATGTCAAACCGTCGACTTGAATCTTAGACCTCACTTCGCTCGGTCAATAAAAAGACTAAGAAATTGTCAAACACCACAACTACTAAACTGAAAATGATTAAAAATTAATACTCTCAAGGAATCAAAGTCTAGGAAGTAGAAGTTAAAAACTGGATTCTGCATTTTCTGCTACAAGATCAGCTAAAATATTAATAAAACCTCCACTTTCTTAGTGTCAGAGTTGATTAAATGGGAAGTATTGATCTTATTTGAAAGGAATGGTGACAGGAAGAAGTGAATCTACGTGTTACTCACAAGGTTTTCAATAATATTACTATTATGTAGTAGACATCCTTACTAAACAGTAAGAGAAATGCCAAACCGTCAACTTGAATCTTAGACCTCACTTCACTCGGTCAATTATTCAACAAAACAGATAGCGCTAGACCTATCTCTTTTTCACTTTGTTCTGTTGCCAGATCGACTTTCAACAATGTACAATTAATAATTAAAAGATTTTATCTTAATAACGAAAATTAATTATGAAATTATTGAAAAATATAATTCCTTGCTTAATAAAATATAATTGATTATTTTAAACTAGAATGAACAGTTAATATTACATCAATAAGCCTGTATCAGCTACCATCTATAGAAGGCATTGACAAGACCAGAGGATCGGCAACGTTGTTCTCCTATCTTTCTCCACTGCCATTATAACGTGGACCTCACCATATACAAATCCATCCCTGACTTCACAATGTTCTCAAATTTCTCTCACATTTGTGCTTCAACACTTGACTTGACCTGATGTAGGTTTTTATGAGAATATCTGAAAATCTATGCCAATCAGGAAGTCCTCAAACCTTCCGTCAAAAAAACTTGTCCAATACTTCCGTGGTTACGTTACTGTATTTCCCTATGTAGATGGTTCACTTCTGACTGTCAATATTGGTTAAATTAGAAGTTTAAAGATTATTTACAAGGAATACTGTCACTTGGAAGTGTTTTTTCCTTTGTAGCAAAACATAACCTACATCAGATAGTGTGTTAAAATATTAATAAGTTTTAGGCCCGGTCGCACAGAAGCCGGTTAAATTTTAACAGTGATTAATCTCACGAGAACCAATCAGAGACGGTTTCTCTGAATGGTTTTCAAGTTTCGAGGAATTAATGACGGTTAAAATTGAACCGACGAACATGCAACTGGCACATAGTCTGTAACCTTTGTTTGTTTGTTTGTTTGTTTTTAATATCTTCCCAGAGACTCTTAACAGAGTATGAGAATTGTCAAAAAAAATGCTTGAAAACATTACTTTCAATAAGAAAAAATACACATGACACATACTCATATACATACATACATACACATACACACACATACAAACATATCAACACACAAAGGGCCCCTCCCTAAACATATATTCCTGTGTGGTATAAAATACACCTTCCATCAATAACTCTTTTAACTTCTTTCCGAATAAATTGAGATCTTCAACGTTTTTCATATCATCATGAAGCTTTCTAAAAAATTTAAGACCTATATATGTTGGCTTCTTTTCAAAAAGAGCTGTCCTATGGTACATGGAAGCAAAGTCTCCTCTATTTCTGGTTTGATACCTGTGGGAATCACTATTTCTAGCCGAAGCCTTATATGATAAAGCCTTATATATAAACCTCCTATGATAAAATTTGAGTTTCATAAATCAATTGATATAGGCCTAGTGTGACTGGTTCATACTATCAGAATCCCTTGGAAATGGTTTGACTATATTGAACTATAGTTTGTCTATCCTATACTATTAAACGAGCAATTTTTGTCTATATGTTTAGATGTTTATATATCTTTATTTGACCAGATCTCGAAAACGGCTCTGAAGAAATTTGAAACAAAGTAGGTTTATGATATGAAGATTCGATTGCATTAGGTCTCAATCCTGAGATAACTCGCTGAAGGACATTAAAAGGATGAATACGTCCTTGGAAACACAGCTGGAACTTTTGTCGTCTGTTGATACCGTGATGGAAGTGAGTGAGCAAGTGCACGTGTGTGGGATCATCCAGCTGATCTCACGAGAAGAAAAATTCAGCAAGAAAAACTTATTTTCGTTTATTTCTCTTTTTTTTAGAAAACATGTTTACTTCAGAAAGTCCAAATATTAGTAGCTAAATGCTGTTAGTGTAGAATAGTACATAGTATATTAACAAATATTGTGGCAAACATTGTATATCATTCTAAACAGCTGTTATGTAGCTAAGGTGAACGTGATATTTTCTTCGAGCTCAAAATTTAAGTGGTTTCATTCATTATTTTGTGAATTTAAAGTTTGTTCCATGTTTTTACGGAAGTTTTACTATCAATATATCCAAATTTAAAATTGTTTGTTTTATTCTCAGATTGTGATTTGGTGTAGAAATTGAAATGAACATAACCTATGTATAATATTTGGACAATTTGAAACTAAATTAGGAAATTGGAAAAGTTTTAGACAATAGCCTGGTTTTTTCTTTTTTGAACATTGTATTGTTCGTGCTAACCAAATAAATAAATAAATCGGATTCATAGTATATTTATTTGTAATTGATGATGATTTTGTTTTTGAAGAATGAATAAATTGCTATTTTGATGAGTGATAGTAGCTTAACTTAGATTTTGATTTGGACTGTAGTGTAAATTTGAAAAGGGGCAGTTTTGGGCATAAGCCTGATGTGCCTCCTCATATAACTGTAAAAATGATTGTACGACTGAGAAAATGAATAAATATAAACTTTAAATTCAATCTTACGTTACAATAATGTTCTATGCTTTCACACTCCAGAGCGAAGCTCGGTCCCCCGATATTGGTTTATAATATTAGTTTAATATAATAGTAAATATAATATAATAGTTTCACTGCTTTCCATTCAAATAATGTTGACACCTGACACAATTGAATACAGTATTACTTTAGAACAAGTAAAGATAACGTATGTATGCAACCTTCTCGATAGACATAGAATGCATAAGAAATAAATTGGCTTAATTTATAGTATGGGATACGGAATACATTTTTGATGCATCACATCTTGAGATTTTGCATGAAGATTCTTGATTCACTGAGGGTGGTTACAGGCTTATTTTGATTTTTATTAATCAAGTACTTATGATTTTAATCATTCATTCAATTCCTGAGACAAAGTTTACGTAAGATGAAAGCCCAATTATAAACAGTAAGCTATGGATGGAGCCCTACGATTGGCCGTTAGCTGTTGACTAAGCTCGACTGTCATTGGCCGAGACTATACACGCTCAAGTATTCCAAATATGGTCATGAGAACCGTTCACCAGGAGAGTATTAGCTTCATGATTTGATAATAGATTCCCGTAATATTGAGATTCAATATTCTTAACCGTGTTGCTAGAGGACATACAAGCTAATTGACCGAGCGAAGTGAGGTCTAAGATTCAAGTCGACGGTTTGGCATTTCTCTTAATGTTTAAATGTTTATATGTTGCGCATTTACGGCGAAACGCGGTAATAGATTTTTATGAAATTTAACAGGTATGTTCCTTTTTTAATTGCGCGTCGACGTATATACAAGGTTTTTGGAAATTTTGCATTTCAAGAATAATATAAAAGGAAAAAGGAACTTCCTTCATACGCCAATATTAGAGTAAAAATCAGACTATAGAATTATTCATCATAAATCAGCTGACAAGTGATTACACAGATGTGTGGAGAAGAGCCAGTCTATTGCTGTATTTACATAAGGTATATAGTTTCAATTAGGTACTTGTGGATGAAAATACTGCGTGAGGTCTACTTTTTACAGAACTACTAGTAATTGAAATTCATTATAAAATTTAAAAATATGATCTCTTGCTCAATTGAAATATATAATTGATAATTTTAAACCAAAATGAACAGTTGATATTACATCAATGAACCTGTATCAGCTACCGTCTATAGAAGGCATTGACAAGACAGAGGATCGGCAACGTTGTTCTGCTATCTTTCTTCACTGCCATTATAACGTGGACCTCACTATACCAAGTAAATTATAACACTTTACTGAACGAAAACCATACATAAAAAATATAGCATAAGATGCCCTATTTTCTATCTCGACATATCATGGTATGGTATCTTCTCTCTAGGACAAATTCAAATCAATCTAAACTGAATCAAACTAAATCAAATCAATCAAAAATTTCCTAAACTTTTCTGGTAGATGAACCTGGAAACTAGAATCAAAACAAACACTGTGAGTGTTGGATTTAGTAAAGATCAGTCTGATACAGTTATCAATCATTAAATAAAACTTGAAAAACTTGTTTCAACTGGTTCCTATATGTATTTCCTATGGAATATCTTCTAGTAAAAAAGGATTAAGTTCAGAGGAAGGTCTATAACGACACCTATTTGTTGAGAGGAAAAACATGTTCCAGAATATTAATTGGTATTAAAACATTACTTCCTACTATACCAGTTCTATGTTTACAGTTATTTTTAGCATAATTTTGAATACGATTTTAGCTTCTTGTTTTGATCTTTGTCTTGGTTTATTGTGAGTTACTATAGTGGGATTCTGGTTATAAAGTCAGCAGCTGATCAAGATTGGTTTGCTATCCTTGTCTGTCATTTGATAAAGCAGATAGATCTATCCTTTTCTACTTCCGCAACGTTGCAAACTGCAAATGCAAATCGAGAAATATTAATTATGAGCTACCAGAATATTTCAACTTAATTGAAAAAAGTTATAATTGAATAATTTCTTGACGATTAAAATTCGAGACAGAATCGATTATAATTAGGTAGCATAAACTAATAATATAAGATCAAATCGTTTGCAGGCTATGAAGGAATAAAATGTGCTACCAGAATATTTCAACTTAATTGAAAAAAGTTATAATTTAGAATATTTCAACTTAATTGAAAAACGTTATAATTGAATCATTTCTTGACGATTAAAATTCGAGACAGAATTGATTATAATTAGGTAGCATAAACTAATAATGTAAGATCAAATCGTTTGCAGGCTATGAAGGAATAAAATGTGCTACCAGAATATTTCAACTTAATTGGATCATTCATTGACGATTAAAATTCGAGACGGAATTGGTTATAATTAGGTAGCATAAACTAATAATATAAGATCAAATCGTTTGCAGGCTATGAAGGAATAAAATGTGCTACCAGAATATGTCAACTCAATTACAAAAGTTTTTTTATTCACACATTGTGTACAAATACTTGAGATGGGGAAAGGCACAACAGGCTCATGCCCAAAACTGTCCCATTTCCATTTTATACTATATTGTCCAAATCAAAGTGTTGGTTATGTCACTTTCACTTTTCAAAATACAATTTACGCTCTTCAATCTATATATAATATATAAAAGCGAAATGGCACTCACTCACTGACTGACTGGCTGACTGACTGACTGACTGACTCACTCACTCACTCACTCGCAGAACTAAAAATCTACCGGACCAAAAACGTTCACATTTGGTAGGTATGTTCAGTTGGCCATTTAGAGGCGCACTAAGAAATCTTTTGGCAATTTTTTAACTCTAAGTGTTGTTTTTAAGGGTTTAAAATTTGTCTTTTAGCATGTATTTTCTTCTTCTCCCAATCTCTTAATTATAATATTAAAATTTCCATATCATATGTTACTATAGAACTATAATCTAGATAGATTACCTCTTCGAAACAGTTGTTAACTGGCAACTAAATTAATAATTTTGTCAGGTTGGCATTAAGTTGAGTTGACTTTGTTAGGTTGGCATCAAGTTGAAATTTAAATGCATTTATCGCGAAAAAATTGATTCGGCACTGCTACTTCAATCCTGGGAATATTATATTACTAGCCGTCAGGCTCGCTTCGCTTGCCATATCCGTTTAGCCAGACGTTTAGTCTGGACCCCCGACTGGATTGTCCTGACATAATATGATAAAAATGCAGGCGAGCGAAGCGAGCCTGCTGATCTCATTCCTGGACGATCCAGTCGGGGGTCCAGGGGGCGGCCCCCTAGCTAGACGGATATGGCGAGCGAAGCGAGCCTGACGGCTAGTACTCAGATAAACGAGCAAATGTTGAATCAAATTGATTTATTTGAAGAATAATGTCAACCTTCAAAATTCAAAATCTTCGAATCATTATTCATTGACCAAAATCAAACCTTCAATGTCATAATTATATTATGATTTTAGTATTTTGTACAAAAGATAAATAAATAAAAATAAATTGATACTATTAGAGTCTAGAATCAAAAAATCTAGAACATCAACTTAATAATTATTCAAAAAGTCTAAATTTTGAATGAAGCTAGAAATCATATTATAGAAAATCACAGCTGTTTTCAGGTGTATTTTTTGGATTATTGAATCATGAAGATGTATTTTCTTGGTGAATATATTAATTTGAGGCATTTTATTGGTCATTATTAACAATAGTCAACAACTCTTTTTATATCAGATATACTGTGATTACTTGGATCACAGCTATTGATTATAGAGGAAGCTGGGAAAGGAGACTTGGCAGATATGCCGTCTTATCAATTCCATTGACTTTATAAAGTAAATCTCACTATAAAATAAGGGAGATCCTGGTATAAGGGAAAAATAAACAGATTCAGGTTAGATTAGATTCATCCATATAGATTACAATATGTGTTGATTCATTCATAATATAATCATAGAGAAATAATAGCGTGAGTAGATATCCCATGGTATAGGGAATTTATGTCGCAACTTTAACTGTTATCTCAAGCCGATTACTGTCGATTATTGAAAATTTTTACTGTTTTGTTGGGGTGAGAGTGTAAGAATGGCACAATTTGAGAGACTACCAGCGTCACACAGCTGCATGGGAAAGAACTACGTGAACTATCGGCTTGGGATAACAGTAAAAGTTGCGACATAAACGCCCTATACCATGGGATATCTACTTATGCTATCGTTTCTCTATGATATAATATAATTCGTATAACTTACTGAAAACCTCAACTAACCAGGGAACTTGAAAGCATGGACTGTTAAACATTGGACGATAAAAAACAATTAGAATTCAAGATCACTATAACATGATACTGCTTTGTAATTTGATAAATTATTTTCGGAGTTTAAACACATAACTGTCCATTGAAGGGTAGGGTTATCCTTAAAGGATAAATTATACTTAAGATGTGTCCCCATTCACAGGATGGAGCTATACTTGAAGGATAAAGGATACGCTATAAAATCACTCCACTTTTATGGGCTGCTTTATAAAGGATAAAGGATCATGAAGATGTATTTTCTTGGTGAATATATTTGAGGCATTTTATTGGTCATTATTAACAATAGTCAACAACTCTTTTTATATCAGATATACTGTGATTACTTGGATCACAGCTATTGATTATAGAGGAAGCTGGGAAAGGAGACTTGGCAGATATGCCGTCTTATCAATTCCATTGACTTTATAAAGTAAATCTCACTATAAAATAAGGGAGATCCTGGTATATGGGAAAAATAAACAGATTCAGGTTAGATTAGATTCCTCCATATAGATTACAATATGTGTTGATTCATTCATAATATAATCATAGAGAAATAATAGCGTGAGTAGATATCCCATGGTATAGGGAATTTATGTCGCAACTTTTACTGTTATCTCAAGCCGATTACTGTCGATTATTGAAAATTTTTACTGTTTTGTTGGGGTGAGAGTGTAAGAATGGCACAATTTGAGAGACTACCAGCGTCACACAGCTGCATGGGAAAGAACTACGTGAACTATCGGCTTGGGATAACAGTAAAAGTTGCGACATAAACGCCCTATACCATGGGATATCTACTTATGCTATCGTTTCTCTATGATATAATATAATTCGTATAACTTACTGAAAACCTCAACTAACCAGGGAACTTGAAAGCATGAACTATTAAATATTGGACGATAAAAAACAATTAGAATTCAAGATCACTATAACATGATACTGCTTTGTAATTTGATAAATTATTTTCGGAGTTTAACACATAACTGTCCATTGAAGGGTAGGGTTATCCTTAAAGGATAAATTATACTTAAGATGTGTCCCCATTCACAGGATGGAGCTATACTTGAAGGATAAAGGATACGCAATAAAATCACTCCACTTATATGGGCTACTTTATAAAGGATAAAGGATACGCAATAAAATCACTCCACTTATATGGGCTACTTTATAAAGGATAAAGGATACGCAATAAAATAACTCCACTTATATGGGCTACTTTATAAAGTATAAAGGATACACAATAAAATCACTCCACTTATATGGGCTACTTTATAAAGTATAAAGGATACGCAATAAAATCATTCCACTTATATGGGCTACTTTATAAAGGATAAAGGATACGCAATAAAATCACTCCACTTATATGGGCTACTTTATAAAGGATAAAGGATATGCAATAAAATCACTCCACTTATATGGCTACTTTATAAAGGATAAAGGATACGCAATAAAATCACTCCACTTATATGGGCTACTTTATAAAGGATAAAGGATACGCAAAAAATCACTCCACTTATATGGGCTACTTTATAAAGGATAAAGGATACGCAATAAAATCACTCCACTTATATGGGCTACTTTATAAAGGATAAAGGATACGCAATAAAATCACTCCACTTATATGGGCTACTTTATAAAGGATAAAGGATACGCAATAAAATCACTCTACTTATATGGGCTACTTTATAAAGGATAAAGGATACGCAATAAAATCACTCCTCTTATATGGGCTACTTTATAAAGGATAAAGGATACACAATAAAATCACTCCACTTATATGGGCTACTTTATAAAGGATAAAGGATACGCAATAAAATCACTCCACTTATATGGGCTACTTTATAAAGGATAAAGGATACGCAATAAAATCACTCCACTTATATGGGCTACTTTATAAAGGATAAAGGATACGCAATAAAATCACTCCTTTTATATGGGCTACTTTATAAAGGATAAAGGATACACAATAAAATCACTCCACTTATATGGCTACTTTATAAAGGATAAAGGATACGCAATAAAATCACTCTACTTATATGGGCTACTTTATAAAGGATAAAGGATACGCAATATAATCACTCCACTTATATGGGCTACTTTATAAAGGATAAAGGATACGCAATAAAATCACTCCACTTATATGGCTACTTTATAAAGGATAAAGGATACACAATAAAATCACTCCACTTATATGGGCTACTTTATAAAGGATAAAGGATACGCAATAAAATCACTCCACTTATATGGGCTACTTTATCCAAATTAATAAAAACAATATAAAAACTTCAACTTGAAAATGACTAATAGTCGAAACTAGTCATTAAAATATTCTAAAGTTTTTAATAAAGGGTACTACAAGTTTCTATATTGTTTTTATCAATTAGGATATGCAATATATTCTCCCCAAGATAGACTTCAAGGGAAAATTATGCGAACAAGAACTATTTCATTTATATGCTCTATAATATAGAGCAATATAACAATATATATTATATAGTCAGTCCTATTCGTGGTTATAGTATGGATGCAATTTCAGTTTCTTGTATTGTATTCGATTCATTCCTCGATAGTTCAGTTTAAAATAATCGTTGATTAACCAGGATTCAAAATTATTAATGTATTATGCTACTGTAAAAACCAACTGTTATTCAACATTAGTAAATAGTTATGAATATAAATTCTATTAACATTGATTTTATGCAGTATGTCCCGTTTCTATCATAATAATAATTCTGTTCAGGTTTATTCTTCTTTTCTCTCTCCTCTTCCATAATCTTCATTATAACAAGATGCTTTGTCTCTTTCTAACGTTTCTACATATCTTCCTCTTCTCACTCCATCAACATCATCCTCTCTCTCTTCTCCAGTCAAAACTATCAAAATAACATTCCTTCAGTTCTCAGCAGCCCAAGGATCAAGGACCAAGGACCTGCATCCCAAATTTATTCTTGTGCAACCTTTTCGGGTCCGAGTGGAATATTCCATAATATTCGGATTCCTTCCAAAGTGTATTTTTACTCTTTATTTTTTATTAACACCTGTCTCTGCGTTCTGGTGTTGTCCTTCACCCATTCTAACAAACTCTATCTTCTTCTCCTTCTTCTTCTTCTTCTTCTTCTTCTTCTTCTTCCTCTTCTACTTAGTCTTCTTCATCTTCTTCTTCTGCTTCTTATTCTTCACCTTTTTCTTCTCGTTCTTCTTCTTCTTCTTGTTCAAGGAGAAAAGAAGACGTTACCCTTTTTCTCCACTCCCGTGTGTTTTGGTTTGAAGGTCGTTGCATGCAGCCTCCAAATAATAATAATCTTGTGATAATTTCGGAATGTGAGAGATGTTGCAAGAATATTATGTTTCGGGTTCTGCTTCTTGCACTGCCTTTCTCTGTTTAATTACCTTCTCCTTATTCTTCTTCCTCTTCTTCTTCTACTTCTCCTTCTCCTTTTGGTAGAGAGTTAGTGGGGAGGATATTTTTAATATTCTTTCCGAAGAATGGACATTGATATGTCCAAAGCTCCGCCAATTTATGTAGATGCATAACAATATAATTATCTATAGTTATTATATTACAAATTGCTTTTTCATATCATATGAAGTTCAATAATTATTTTATTAGTCTATATTATGTAAATTCATCTATAATTTTGCTGTATTGTAAGCTATTGTATATAAGTGTATAAGCCAGTATATATTGTAATCTACATAAATAAAGTACTCAATCAATCAATCAATCAATCTCCTTCTTCTTCTTCTTCTTCTTCTTCTTCTTCTTCCCCTACTTCGTGTTCCCCTCATACCATGTCTAATTATTCTCTAGAGACTAATGAACACGCCACAAGAATTCTAAAACACATTTTATTCATCAATAGCATGAAATAGAAGTTATCAAGTACTCTCTCTTCGAATTTTATGAAATCAACACAACTAGTTTCGATTCATTAAAGATATCATCAAGTTTAAATCTTCAATTGAGTATTAAAAGAAGGTTCTTGATAACATTGATTTTATTTCAATTTAGTAGATCCGCAGTAGAGGAGTGAGTATAAGATAATCAAGATGATGAAATTAATTGATCATGATTCGTAGTAAGTTCATTGAAGAAATATAATTGAAAACAACTACAGTTCAAAAATGTAACAACTATTACAAATTTAATTGGTAAAATCACAAACATACTTCAAAAAGCCTACAGAGTCGAATTCAGTGTGACAACTAAACACTGTATCAGAAATACGATTACGAGTATTAATTATTTGAATCTACTAGAATGGATTTCGAACTCTTGTAATATCTGAGAAGATTTAGTCACTCACTCTGAATATTTACTATAATACTTACGTTCAATTAGTTTCTTTTCCATACAAACATCAATCATTGTGTTAATCCCCAGTTAAACCTACAGTGGATCATGACAAGATCTCATTAGGATGACCAGACTTCTCTTATAATAACTGTTAGTTATTTCAATCTCCAGTTATCTCATAATTGATCGGAGACCAACCTTGACCGACGTTCTCGATCGAAAACTGTTCGTTATAGTTGATCAACGTTTTAAACTAACCGCTCTTTAAACCTTCTAATCACCCAGAAAGTCTTCTACTCGAGTAGGTCTATTCACCCATAGTAACTATCACTTATTAACTCTGTCACTTATTAACATTGATTGAATGGGAACATAGGTGTCATTCATGAAGAATGCTCAAAGTATAATGGATAAAAAATCATCAATGTATAAAAGTACCTTTCTTATTGATTTAAGTCTTTATTATATTAGATGTTACAATATTTCGTTTCTTTAGATTTTATAATATTACTAGCCGTCAGGCTCGCTTCGCTTGCTATATCCGTCTGGACCCCGACTGGATCGTCCAAAAATGAGATCAGCGGGCTCGCTTCGCTCGCCAGCATTTTTCATTTGAGCAAGCTTCATTCCATCAGACTTCATTCCATTTTTCATTTTCTGTTCATTTGTTCTCGATAAATCTGAGAAAACGCTAAAAAAAACGCTGGAAAACAAAGATTTTGGGCGTATCTATGGCGTTATTTTGAATTCCTTCTAACACAACATTATTAAACCCTAGCTGAGCTTCTGTACTAAATTTGAACATTTTCTGTTCAATTGTTCTCGATAAAGCTGAGAAAACGCTGAAAAACGCTGGAAAAACGCTAATTTTGGGCGTATCTTTGACGTTATTGTAAATTCCTTCTAACACAACATTATTACACCCTAGCTGAGCTTCTGTACTGAATTTGAACAACTTTTGTTCATTTGTTCTTGATAAATCTGAGAAAAAGCAAAAAACGCTAATTTTGGGCGTATCTTTGACGTTATTGCAAATTCCTTCTAACACAACATTATCACACCCCAGCTGAGCTTCTGTACTAAATTTGATCATTTCCTGTTCATTATTGTTCTCGATAAAGCTGAGAAAACGCTAAAAAAATGCTGGAAAAACGCAGATTTTGGGCGTATCTTTGGAAATTTTTCCAAATCCGTTTTTAGTGCCTCTCTAAAGGGCCAACTGAACATACCTACCAAATTTGAACGGTTTTGGTCTTGTAGATTTTTAGTTCTGCGAGTGAGTGAGTGAGTGAGTCAGTCAGTGAGTGCCATTTCGCTTTTATAAATAGAAGATAGATTATCAAAATTATGTATGTTTTTTGAAAAATAAATTTGAATTTGAAATTAGACAAAATTTCTCATTAGTCTTTTTAGACCAGATTGCAATGTATTTATAAAAAAAATGGATAGAACTAAAGCTGTTACAGCTGTTATATAGCTATGGTGAATGTGATATTTTCGAGCTCAAAATTTAAGTGTTTTTTTTTTTATTTTGTGAATTTATAGTTTGTTTCATGTTTCTAAGAAACTTTTATTATTAATCCATCCAAATTTAAAATTGTTTGTTTTATTCTAATTTATATTTTAGATTGTGATTTGGTGTAGAAATTTGAATGGACATAACCTATAATATTTGGACAATTTAAAACTAAATTAGGAAATTAAAGAAGTTTTAGGCAATAGCCTGTTTTTTCTTTTCCGATTATTGTATTTTTTGCTAACCTTATAAATAAATAAATAAATAAAGTATACAGTATAGTAAGATTCACTTTAAAGTTCAAACTGCCAGCATTGATTAAATGGGGAGCATTGATGCTATATCATTTACAACGATGTCAGTTTAAAGTGAAACTAGCTGTTAATAGCAAGTAACGGTCTTGTGACCTTTTGACTGACTGTGACCCTAGGGGTCATATAATGACTTCAAGACCGAACAGGTGACTTTATAGTAAGTACCGTATATTTGCAGATTATCTTCCTGAAGAATTCCATAAATTTAGAATCCTCAGAGGATAGACTGTTTGCTGTTTCACCATTCAACCTGCATGTTCTTCCGTGAACTTGTATGGAATTCACTTGGGCCTATTCCTAGAGCCATATATCATGCATAACGTGAGGTCCACGTTATAATGACAGTGGAGAAAGATAAGTTTTCAGCGTTGCCGGTTCTCTTGCTTACCACTGTAGAATAGAATAGAAATGAGCTTTATTCAACAAAACAATTTAAACAGTTCTCAATCTAGAAAACAAAAAACAAATTGAAATAATGAACATACCACTCACTACTGTATTTTATAGAGGATAGCTGCTGATTCCTGTATATCTGATGTAATATCAACTATTCGTTCTTGTTAAAATGATAGATTATATTTTATTCTAAAAGAAAATATATTTTTCATTTATTAAATAATGACTTCCCATAATATATTGAGATTGAATGTTTTGTAGATTGATTATTGACCGAGTGAAGTGAGGTCTAAGATTCAAGTCGACGGTTTGGCATTTCTCTCAATGTTTAAATGTTTGAATGTTTATATTTTATGTTGCGCATTTAGGGCGAAACGCGGTAATAGATTTTCATGAAAATTGACAGGTATGTTCCTTTTCAAATTGCGCGTCGACTTATATACAAGGTTTTTGGAAATTTTGCATTTCAAGGATAATATAAAAGGAAAAAGGAGCTCCTTCATACGCCAATATTGGAGTGAAAATCAGACTATAGAATTATTCATCATAAATCTGCTGACAAGTGATAACAAAGATGTGTGGAGAAGCTAGTCTATTACTGTATTTGTATAAGGTCTATAGTTTCAATCAAAGACCTTAAAGAGGTATGCATCTATAAGCTGGGTTTACATCAAAGTTATTAACAAAATGGTAATAACTTAATCATTATAGATTCTATTAGATTGAACGGAAGTTCACAATACACATCTTCATCATGTGTATGATAAGTTATGTTCAATCTAATATAATCTAAAAGGATTGAGTTATTAACATTTTTCTTAATAACTTTGGTCTAATCGCAGCTTTAAGGTCTTTGGTTTCAATATTTTGTTTTGCAGACATGGTAGTATTATTATGCGTGCCCATTAGTATCAATATTCTCACATTCGAAAAAACCAATTTAATAGGTGATTAAAAATAAACAAATGAACTAAATAATGCTGGAGAAATCATAATATTTTTTATTGTAAAAAATTAATTATCATCAGATAGAAATTTTCATCACTGAACTGGATGGATTTTATCATATGAAATACAAATATTTATGCAAATATTTATACAATATCATATTGTATATAGATACCAAGCTAATATTGCGGTTGCTTTGATCACTTTGCGATCACTTTTTATTCATGATGGTAGTTTATGTAGTCAGCATATTCTTCCCATGACGTATAATTTCACAAGATGTATTAGTATTGAGTTCATACAGCGCTTTCCAGTGTATTGCCCAAATAGTATAACTATTACAATTAGCGATATGAAAAGGTTTTGCAAAATAATTAAGTTTTCAGGTGAATCAATTACCGTGACGCTTCATAGGCTTGTTTCTTGTTATCAAACTACCTATTGTATATTAAATCTTGTAACTTACAATGACTGAACTAAGTAACGATATATTTAATTACACTCAGCATAACAACATTGTAATTGTACAACAAAATATTCGTAGTCTTAGAGCTAATTTTGATGCTTTCAGCCTCCAACTCGAAGTTTTAGAAAGGATACCAGACATAATAATTTTAACCGAGATATGGGTTGACGAAAATGAGATAAGCCAGTATTATTTGACTAATTATGAGGTTCATTTTAAGTGTAATAATTCAAATAGAGCAGGAGGAGTGGCAGTGTATGTATCGGATAGGCTGTCTTGTGTTGGTCTTAATGATTGCAATATGATTACAGCAGATTGCAAGCACTTAGTGTTATCGTTATCTCACACAAAAATAGACTTACTGGCTATCTACAGATACCATAACTTTTCCGAAGAAGCGTTTACTAGAGAACTGGTCACTTCGATAAAGCTTATCAAAAACTCTAATTTAATTATTAAAGGTGACATGAACCTCAACATCCTAGAACAAAATCGGAACTCTGATTCTTATTTAATTAACATGGCTAGTCTCGGATTTAAATCCCTAATCAACGAACCCACTCGTGTCACTAACACTTCCAAAACTTGCATTGACCACGCATTCGTTAGAGACAAAATTAATAGTAGACTAAGTTATAGTTCTAAAGTTATTCAGACATCTATAACTGATCATTGGATGACTGTCCTTTGCATAAAAATGAATGAAAGGGAAATCTATCAAAAATTAAATGAGTCTAAAAGAGTAGAAGAAACTAAATTTATAGCACTGATAGAAAACGTGGATTGGAGTGACATATTTTTATGTCCTACCGTTTCACAAGCTGTAGAGAAATTTATTTACAAAATTAAATGTTGTATTGATCAATCTTATAGTACACAAAAAATAATAAAAAACTTTTAAAACCATGGATGAATGTAGAGCTAAAACATGAAATTGATAAGAAGAATAGATTGTATAATTGTATAGGCAACAGCCAGAAAATACTAATCTTAAGCGTGAATTTAACATACAAAGAAATAACTTAATAAACAAAATAAGATTTAAAAAACAGGCATATTACTCTGCTGAACTTGAAAAGAATATGACGAACAGCAAGAAACAATGGGCAACAATTAAAGACTTGACTGGTGAGAAAAAGATTAATAAATCTATAACACTCAGCGATGAAGCAGGGTCCCTAATAACATGTGATAATGAAGTAGCACGAATGTTTAATGATCACTTTTGCACTATAGCTGATGGTTTAAGAGAACAAATTATGTGTGATAATAATCAAATAAATAATGCATTCAAGAAGTATGAGAAAAATTTCCAAAGCAATAGAATAATTAATTCGATCTTTTTCTACCCGACGACCGAAGTGGAGGTCTTGAACATCATATCAGAACTCCAAAATAATAAATCACCAGGATACGACAATATAACACCATCACTAATAAAATCTATAGCACACTATATCATTGATGTCCTAGTATTTATATTTAACCTAAGTTTAAGTACGGGTGAATTTCCTGCGGAGTTTAAAAAAGCTGTAGTTATTCCCATATTTAAAAAAAATAACAGAATGCAGGCTACAAATTATAGACCAATTTCGTTGTTGTCAGTATTTTCTAAATACTCGAGAAAATTGTTAAGAGCCGGGTCACGAATTTCCTGGAACAACACAACTTCTTTAGCAAAAACCAATATGGCTTTCAGAGCAGGCTTAATACAGGATCAGCAATCATGAGGCTGATGACAGGGGTATATGATAGTATCAACGAAAGAAAGTCATGTGCTGCATTGTTTGTTGACGTCATGAAAGCCTATGATATGGTTGACCATGATATTTTATTAGATAATATGTATCGAGCAGGAATAAGAGGCATTGCACACAAATGGTTCAGATCCTACCTCACTGGTAGACTGCAGCAAACTAAGGTTAATAGCAGTGTAGTCAGTGATTTTAGTGAATTGAAAATTGGAATACCACAGGGATCAGTGTTATCGGGTTTACTTTTTTTAATCTATGTGAATAACTTATGTAATGGTACTTTCAAGGGAAACTTGGTTGCATTTGCTGACGACACTGCACTCCTTTATAAATCAAATTCATTAGCTGAACTACAAGAAGACATGCAGAACGACGTCAATGCACTTAGATGGTGGTTCACTCGGAATATGATGGTAATGAGTCCTAAAACAAAATTTATCATATTCAAACTAAGAAAAGATGTCCAATTTCCCTCCCCACTCAAGTACCATAACATCAAATGCTCCTTACTTGCTGACTGCGATTGCATGGACCTTGAACAGGTCAAGAGCATAAAGTACCTGGGTGTGTGGGTGGATAATAGAATCAGTTGGCATGAACACACAAGATATGTCAAGAAAAATTGTTGAAATATGTAAGGATATTTTATCTTCTTAGGACTGTTTGTAATGCGGAACTGATGAGAAGGATCTACTTCGCTCTCATTAACTCGAATTTTGAGTATGGCCTGGAAGTCTGGGGGGAGCATATAAGGCAGCTTTACAACCAATAATTATCCTACAGAAATCATTCATAAGAATTATGTCTTATAGAAGTAGATATGATCACTCTGCACCGGCTTTCAAAGAACTCAAAATACTGCCAATCAGAAACTTGTATATCTATAAAACACTAAAGCTTTTTTTTCGATCGGAGTGGAGAAATGCGGTTGATTAATACGCGCAGGGTTGGGAGGAATCAGCTAGATGTGCAAGTCCCTAAACCAAACCTATCTATTTTTAAAAAATTCTTCTCTTACCTGGCACCAACATTTTTTAACAAGCTCCCCTGTTAATACAAGGTGCGGCAGGAACGATTAAGCAGTTTGTTTCCATTGTCACATCAGCTGTGATAAAGTTACAAATTTCCACATGGTCTGTTTTTGTTTCTTAGTTAACCCCATTTCAGTAGCCAACATGATTTGGACCGGTGCTCATCGTGGTTTTGCCGTTCGCGCTTATTATGAGAACAATAAATCTGTGATCGCTACACAACGAGCTTTTCGACGACAGTTCAACATTCCACGCAACAACGCCGTTCCGAATGCAAACACAATTCGGTCATGGATTCGGCAGATGGAGGAAACTGATAGTACACTGAAAACAAATACACATTGTCGTCGCAAGTCCATTAGAACGCCAGAAAATGTGCAGAGGGTAAGAACAGCATTCGAACAATCACCGGAACGCTCTGCTCGACGACATTCTCTTGCATTGGGGATTTCAGACCGCAGTTTAAGAAGGATTTTACATTTCGATTTAAAGTTTCATCCTTTTAAAATAATGATTGCTCAAGAATTACGCCCAGTAGACTACGCCAACCGACAAAATTTGTGTGAGCAAATGCTTGCTCAAATCCCTCCACATGCAGCTTTTTTTAGTAGTGACGAGGCACATTTTCATCTTAGTGGGTGCGTGAATAAGCAAAATTTTCGCTACTGGGCTGAAGAAAACCCTCGAATTATTCATGAAAGACCTCAACATTCTCCTAAAGTGACGGTGTGGTGTGCCATATCACAATTTGGCGTGGTTGGCCCCTACTTTTTTGAGGAGGAAGAAGTGACCGTGACAGTGAATTCCCAACGTTATGTTTCGATGTTGAGAAACTTTCTGCAACCCAAATTAGAAGAGATGGTTGAAGAACACGGGCTGGCGGATTTGTGGTTCCAACAAGATGGAGCTACTGCTCACACAGCTCGAATTTCACTAGACGTTTTGAGAGAGATGTTTCCGGGACGCCTAGTCTCTTTGAGAGGTGATGTTGGGTGGCCTGCGCGGTCACCAGATCTGAGCATTTGCGACTTTTTTCTTTGGGGATATCTGAAGGAAAGGGTTTTCAAAGGCCGCCCTCACACTCTAGCAATGTTGAAACAGCGGATTATTGACGAAGTGAATGCCATTCCCCGCGATATGTGTGCAAGAGCTGCTGAAAACTTCAGAGATCGCCTTCAACAATGTATTGATGCTAACGGTCGCCATCTTCAGGACATAATTTTCAAAAACTAAGTAATATAAAATGGTATATTGAACCGCTTCAGAAAATAAAAACATGTTTCCATTATATATCCTGAGTCACTTTTTATTACTCCTAAAAAATGCTTAATCGTAGCTGCCGCACTCTGTATAAGAGGATGTAGGCAGAAGACATCCTTCTGTAGTTTATTGCACAAACACCTGATTCACGAAGATGTATCAAAGTATTATGACAACATTGTGTAGTAGAGCTGCAGGGTACATTATGACTGCACTAATCAAAAATTAAAAGGTATAAAATTGTTATAATCTACTCTAACAATAATGTTTTTCTAATGGCTGTTAAGCATAAAAAATCTATTGAACTTGTAATACTATTATGTGATCTATTGTACAATGTTATTAGTTTCCTTTTTGTAATGTTCAACTGATGCTGAAGTTTTCTTCTTTTTTTTTTCTTTGCTTTTGTCGTTTTCAGTTTTTTAACTTCTTTCCTTTTTCTTTTGTTTTTGTATTGTTCAATTATTGTATCAACTTTTTTATCTGCCCAAACAGGTTCAGTAACCTTTGGGTTTATTTTCCAGTGTAAAGATCTTTTGTATTTTTCTTTTCAGGGTATGTTAGATATTTCAAGCGATTTTTTTGTAATCAGAAGTTAATGCATGCTCTGAAAGATGTACGTAAGTTATGTTAAAAATGGAAAATAAATTTGATTTGATTTGATTTGAAATTCAAACGTAAACTGAGTTTGAAACTAGTTCATCAACAAACAATTGCAAACAAGTGACATCAGGTACTTGTGGATGAGAATACTGCGTGAGGTCTACTGTTCACAGAACTACTAGTATTTCTATAATTGTGATATTGTCGAAAATATCTTGATTATACTAGTATTTATACATGTACAAAGACGATCAGGCGACATTGCGGAGGTGGAAAAGTGGAAAAAGATAGCACTTTTTTCTTTGTCGAATGCTAGACAAGGATAGCAACACCAATGTTAATCAAATACTACCATTGTAACGTGAACCACTCTATAGAATACTTGCATGTCCAATTCCGCATTCTTTTTGCAGACATGGTCTAATTACTCAACAACTTTTTAGTTTGTTCATCATATGACACACACGCACTCTGAACATACACTGCATTGTCTCCTTTGTGTTCACTTGAATAAGAAACATAAATTTCATTTACAAAAATGCTGATATTTTAAAGTTTATTATTTTTAAAAATAGCAGGTGAACAGTGCTCTGTAAGGATCTAATTGAGTACTTGACCTACTGAGATCTTGAAGAATTTAAAATAGGCCTATAACCATCCTCGGTAAATTAAGAATCAATGTCCAAAATTTCAAGTTAATCAGTCCAGCAGTTCAGACGGGATGATGCGTCATTCGTGAATTTCCTATCCCGTACGTGTATAAGCCAATTCTTTCCTCTATTATAGTATAGAATTATACTTCTTTAAAATGTTATTCAGAACATACATCGCCTTCTCCAAGTCTCATCTATAATACATCCATACTGGATAGGTGTGTACGCCTAATCCTGGAAAGAAGAAGAAGATTATAGTATAGATAGATTATAGATGAGACTAGCTTTCACTTGAAACTTTCAGCATTGGTTGAATGTGAAGCATTTATGTTATTCACAAGAAATGCTGACACAGTTTAAAGTGAATCTCATTATTCACCTCTAGACAATAAAACAATAGATAGAACTTCTTGGCTGCTCAGTAGACTGAAGATCCAGGAAATTGTTGGATTGTTTTAGTTTGGACAGATGTCAGTTACTCGAAGAATAGGTAACTGGAATGAATTAATATTTCAGATTTATTGAGAGTGTCCTGGAGGAAATGACTGGCATTCCCCAGGAGTTTCCCGTTTGTATAAGTTATTTTCATTTTCATATTCTAGTTTGGACAGATGTCAGTTACTCGGAAAACAATAGGTAACTGGAATGAATTAATATTTCAGATTTATTAGTAGTAACCTGGAGAAAATAATTGGAAATCTCCAGAAGTTTCTCGTTTATATAAGTTATTTTCATCTTGGTCAATGATTTGATATTAAACTCTATGTTGTCATGTTTCTCTGAAGGTGATATTGTGCTAATTATGACATTTTTAAGAATAAGTAGTATATGTTTCAAGTGTTTGGTCAGGAAATTAGACAAAGTTTAAAAAAGCGGAGGAGAAGTAGTATAATGCTTCAAGTGTTAGGTCAGAAAAATTGGACAACGTTTTAAAAAGTGGAGGAGAAATGACCTATTTTCAATAACCTATTGATATCACTTGAAAATGGCATCAATGTCCGAAACATGTTGTGATTAAATAATTCATGAAGGGTACTGAGATATTTATTTTTCCCTCTATTTCTATTTTCTGGACTATGTTAATGATTCAAAATTCAGGGGCGGAGGAACAGTTTTCGGTTGTCCCTGTTGATCCTCCCCTATTAAAAAAAATAATTGTGTATCATTGAACCAATTAAATAATAAAAAATAGTGATAATTATGTGATATTATGAAATTGATATTGAATGAAAAGGCTTGTAGTTGCCACAAGACAAATCTATTAAAGTTTCAAGTTAACTCAATAAATTTGTGGTTGAAACTTCTTCTACAGTGAGATTCAGGTTATTAAGTCAGTACCTGAAGAAAAATTATTTGTTTGCTATCCTTGTCTCTCATTTGACGAAGCAGATGGCTCTACCCTTTTCCAAATCTGCACTGTTTCCAGATTGTTTGTTAACTAAGTAATAGTGGACTGTAGTGAATACTAAGCAAATGGAAATGAGGCTATTTATTCCATTCAGGTCATTCTATTCAATTAATCTATCAAATTTTTTTTCCAGGTGTGAGGCACCATATATATTCCAATGTTTTACAAATACTAGCGATAAAATACAGCTGTTCTTAGTGAGAATTTGTGTGTATTTTTGGCTTCAAAATTCATAAAATAACTTAATTAATTCAATGTGCAGTGATAATTAAGTGTAATATTTAATTATAATTTGATGTTTTAATTTTTCTAAATTTGAAAATTGCATCTCATATTTATTTTTGGACGAAAGTTGAGCTTGAACTTCTTACAGAAGAAACATAACCTATTTTTTTGGACATGTAATCAAAATTTGGGAATGGAATAGTTTTGGGCCAAGCCTTTTGTTCCTTCCCAATCATATTTGAATATTATGATTTGTTATTGAATCCACGAATAAATAAATAAATAAATAAATAAATAGTAGCTTATTTGAATTGAGGAGTGTATTATTTTTGCAACAGGTGCCTCTCCATCACTCATTATTTTTCTCTTTCTTCCACTCTCACACTATCACTCTCTCACGTTCTTTCTCTCTCACTCACATACACACACCCTCTGTATAACACTCTCTCACACTCCTTCTCACATCCTCTTTCTCTCTCACCAATGTGCAACTCTTTCGCTCTTATCACCAACTCTTTCCACCAGAGAAACGTAATCGGCGCTGCTAAAGAAAGTTCAAGTGGGGAGTGCATAATAATCGACGCGTCTACATACAGCATGAAAGTGAGCGAATACTAACGAGTCCTTTCATTGAGTTGAAGAGTATGAATGGTCAATGAATTGAAAATTAATATGTGTTACTAGAATAGATAAAGTGTTGCATGTATGAATAATTTATCTAGGACATCAACAATATCATGCTCTCGTGTGATGAAATTATTCATTTGGGAGACTGAACAAAAAACATATTTTCTAAACCAAACAATATTTTTATTTGATCAAGTTCTTCTCACCTACAGATCTTCATATCTAATAATCCATTAAGTAAATAATTAGAGTAATTTAGAATATGGGATACGTAGCAGCTCCAAATAACTAATTGAAATGTATCATTGTTAGTGAAAATTATTATTAATTACCCATTTGATCCAATTTTAAAATACAGGGGCCTTGTTCATAAAAAATTAGAAGTCCTGTAATACAGGAACAGCTGATTTTATCGGCTATATTGAGCATGTAATTGGAATGGTGATTCTCCTGTATTACAGGACTTGTAACTTTTATGAAACAGTCCCCAGAGCATTTCAATGATAATTTAATTTGAAACATTGTGAAGAATAGGCAGACAATCATAGTTACATTTGAAAGCGTGATGATATTCTAAAACGAAGATATCACTGTTTGAAATTTTTAAAGAATTACATAGAAATATAATGGAATTGATTCAAGTTCTGAAAAACCACAAAGGATATAGGAATACATCGTTAAATGCTACTTAAATATTTGAAAAGACAAGCTTCCATGTTCATAGTCATATATTTGTGTTTGCTTATAATGATATATTCTTATCACAGAATTGAAAAGTTATCAACATCTATGAAGATAAAAAATTCTGATATAAAGAGATAACGATATATAAGATGAAGATATGAAAGTGCAAATTGAAAACAGTTCAAGATGACGAAAAAGTGATTGAAATAAAACAAATAGGCTAAATAAGAGAAGTTTAAAACTCAAAAACACACATTATGTCAATATTTTTCAATCCTATTATATTAAGCGAGCAATTTCTGTATTTATATATATTTATTCATATCTGGTTATGTTCAACGGATCTCGGAAACGGCTCTAAAGATTTTCACGAAATTTGGAACATAGTAGGTTTATGATATAAAAGCTCGATTGCACTAGGTCTCATCCTTGGGAAAACTCGCTGAACGACATTAAAAGGAAAATTCATCTTTGGCTGAAACAGCTGTGGATAGTAAAAAAGTGAGTGAGCAAGTGAGTATGTGAAAAATCAAAATATCGCATCCCCGAAATTCATAAGATGACGTATAGCCAGCTGTGAAATATAAACACGATCATTTTAGAGAATTGTGTTCTGTTTATCAATAAATAAAAATAACGAGCGAAGCTCATGCTACATGCTACAAAAACTTATCTGAATCAAAAAAGAAAACTTAAAACTATATCTAGAAACAACCACACATCCTCCATCAGTCGAAAATATCACAAAATCATCTTAAATCACAATCAAAAGCCTTTCTAAAGTCTACAAATCGCGAGAGAAATGTAGAAACCATACCTGGAGAGAAAGTAGTATGTGTTCATGTTATTGTGCACACACACATAACTGATAAGGTTCTCGAGTGTAAATTTTGACAGATTTAGATACAGTTTTGCTAGTATTGTTGTGCTAGATAGAATCTGTGTCTATTTTTGATAGTTTATAGATAAGAGGTGAATTGTAGTGTTGGACTGGAGTTTAGCTGAGTGACAGACAAGTATTTGAAAGTAGTTTGGAGTGAGAGTTTTGTAAGATCTGTGATAGATTGTTGAAATCGAATTGTTGAAATTGAACAGATTGTTGAAATATGTGTTCAATCTTGATTTAGAATAGGAACTTTCTTCTGTAGGAGAAGTATGGTTTTAATTTGATACCATGAGTAATTATTGTAGATTGATATCAAACTGATATTTGAAAGAAAAGTTTGACCACTTCACCCCACATCCAGATGATCGTTTCAAACAAAGAAACCCTCACTAAAAGATATTGTTGAAAATGGACAAAGTAAGAAAAATTTAAATCCAAAACTATGTTATCAATATCAGTGGCAACAAGGCTAGGAATTTTGAGACAGTGAGAACATGAGAAAACATTGTTTAAAGGATACACAATATTCTCCAGTAGGATTGAAACAGTACTGCCAAATTATTGTGAACTGTACAGTGCGTCAAATTTGAAAATGGTGACACCACGACTGACATGGATTTGAAATCTATCTGAGAGGTGATAAAGGATCTCCAAAGACTGGGTGAGTTTTTATAGGAAAAATATTAGCCTGATATAATAGATTACACTCTTATTTTCCTTTTATTTCAATTGGATTATTGGAATAATTATTCAAAATTTGATTTATATTGATAGATAGATATTATTATCTTAATTTAGATTTACAGATATTTAATATCTACAACATCTCTAAAGTGAGGTTCACGATATAATGGCAGTGTTTGATTAGCAATGGTATTGCTATCCTTGTCTATCGTTCAACAAAGCGGATTGCGCTATCTCTCTCTTGCTTTGCTCTGTTGCCAGATCGTCTTTTAACAATGTAGAATTGATAACCAAATTAACAAAATATTACATCTAAACCATAAAAATTCATTATAAAATTATTGAGAAATATAAATTCTTTGATAAATAGAATATAATTGATTCTATTAAACGAGAATGAACTACATCAAAAAACATGTATCAGCTACCGTCTATAGAAGGCATTGACAAGACATAGTCTCCATGCTGCCTGTATCAGGCAATGTTTCTCTCATATATTTTTCCACTGTCATTGTAACGTGGACCTAACTATAGAATAATCAATCAAATATCTACAAAATCTCTAGATTCATTCATCAATGATCATTCTTCTAAATTCTTCATTCATGAATGGAATCATTCTACTTGATAACTATTATTAAACGAAAATCCTAATTAAATGCTACAAATCACCCCGAAGACTTCTGCTACTGCAAATATTGACAACAGGGTAAACAGCTAGATGGAAATTCGATGAGCGCTACTATACAAAAATTATTTGTCATCCCGGGAATCGAACTCAGTACCTCCTAATTGCCTGATTTCTAATTGGGAGGTACTGGGTTCGATTCCCGGGCTGACAAATAATTTTTGTATAGTATCGCTCATCGAATTTCCATCTAGCTGTTCACCCTGTAGTCAATATTTGCAGTAGCAGAAATCTTCGGGGTGATTTATAGCATTTAATTCGGATTTTCGTTTAATAATAGTTATCCATTAATTAGCATTTGAACAAATGCTACTGCCAAATTATCTCCATCTGTAGAATTCTTCTTCATTGTTCACCATCAAGTTCAAGATCATGTTCACCATCATCAGTTGGAGTTTCATTGGAGAGGAATTGAGAGAAATCCTAAAACTTTACAGATGGAATTAAATAGAGAATGCATTCATTCAAAATGCTAAATAATATATAATTATTATGTAACGAGAATCCTAAATAAATGCTGTAAATCACCCCGAAGACTTCTGCTACTGCAGACATTGATAACGGGGTTAACAGCTAGATGAAAATTCGATGAGAACTACTATCCAAAAATTAGTTGGCAGCCCGGGAATCGAACCCGGTACCTCCCAATAGCTAGTCAGGAATGCTTACCCTTACACCAAACTGACAATCTCTGGATAGCAGCTCTCATTCTATACGAAGCCATAGCGGCCAACCAGTTTACAGATGGAATTAAATAGAGAATGCATTTATTCAAATGCTAATTAATATATTATTATTATTTAACGAAAATCCCAAATAAATGCTGCAAATCACCCCGAAGACCTAAGTAATAATTATAATCCTATAACTTTTTCTGAAATAAGTGTTTAATGTGTTCAATTCATGAGACATTCTTATCACTGTTCAATTCATGAGAAATGCACATAAATTCTCTCATATCGTTATCAATTCTTCCATATAATATGCTTCATAATCTTATGATCAATGACTGTATTAATTAAGACAGAGCAATATGTGAAACTTTCCACAACTAATTAATATATTTCTCACTTTCAACTCACCAATCAGATAACGCGTTATTTCAATTGTAGTAAAACAAACAAAACGGTCAGTAGGGTCTACCTTCTTGAGAACTTATGAGAAAATTCTACGTTTAAGATCTTTTCCCAAGTTCATTCACATTGAAGAAATGCTCTACATTTTATTCCAATGATCTTATCTAACAAAAAAAAACATTCAGACTTTCCTGGACCATATCAATAATCATAATAATCTACAAGAATAAATTATACACATCTGATTGAACGTTGTGAATTTTCTTCACAACATAATTTTCTTTGTTTGTTTTGATATAATCTGAATAATTAATAAGAAGCATTTAGATTAATTTATATTTATCAAATATTTTCGAAACTTTTACATTGATACTCATTTTCACTTCTCTTCTTCTTGTTCTTTATTTTCTTATTCTTTCCTTGCCATCCTCTTCTTCTTTAACCTCTTCGGCCTCTTCTTCGTCTTCTTTTCCTTCCTCTTCTCCTTCTTCTCCATCTTCTTCTCCTCCTTCATGTACTTCCTCTTCTTCTTCTTCATATTCTTTTTCTTCTTCTACTTCTTCTTCTTCTTCTTCTTCTTCTTCTTCTTCTTCATCATCATCTTCTTCTTCTACTATTACATTTTCCTTTCCTCTCATTATTCTTCTCATTGTCTCTTGTATTGCTAGTTCCTTCTTATCCTGTATTGTTCAACCCATATTCTCCTCTTTTTTTAATCTTCATCATCACTTCTTCTCCCTCTCGTCTCCTTTCTATCCTACATCTCCTCTCTTTTTATGTTGTTCTAGTTCTAGTCCTTCTCCTGCCTCTTCTTCTTCTTTTTTTTCTTCGTCTTTTTCTTATACGTTCCTCTCTTTTTCTTATTACCTCACACCCTCTTCCTCTCTAATATTCCTTTTCTATCCTACATCTCCTCTCTTTTTATGTTGTTCTAGTACTAGTCCTTCTTCTGCCTCTTCTTCTTCTTCTTCCTCTTCACCTCTTCTCCTCTTCTTCCATTTCTTATTCTTCAATCTTCCTTTTATTTCCTACATCTCCTCTCTTTTCTTGTTGTTCTAGACCTAGTCCTTTTTCTTTCTCATCTTCTTCTTCTTCTTCTTTTTCTAAATCTCTTCTTCTTCATCTTCTTTTCCTTTTTCCTCCTCTTCACCCTCTTCTTCCTCTTCTTCTTCTTCTTCTTCTTCTTCTCCTGTCGACTTCTTCTTTCTCTTTTTCTCTGCTAAGCAGCGTACTTAATTCACGCACAATTTTCGCGCACAGAAATTAGCATTACAATAAATACTCACACACGCCTCTGTGAAAAACCTGGAATAAAATCATCATCATCATCATCATCACAGTTTGCTATTCTTCTAAGCAAGAAATCCTCTCACTAACTTGCCCTATTTAACCCGTTCTTTCTTTTTCACACCTACTACAATAATATGAATAACGATTGTTATGGAAATTTGCGCGTCTTGTCTCTCTCTTTTCTCTCAAAGAGAGAGAGACAAACTGCTTGGTTTTCTCTCTCTTTTCTCTCAAGAGAGAGAGAGACACACACTGCTTCGTTATGTAGCTAGATTCACTTTGAGCCGTCAGAATTCCTTATGATTCACATCATATTGTTTCCCATGCAAACAATGTTGACACTACTTCAAAATTATTCTCACAGTAAGATAATTGGTGTTAGAGTTTCGCTGAGAGAAGAATGAGATCTTAATTATTTTAATTATTGTTGTTATAATAGTAGAGTATTGTTCGTTGTTTGTTAAGTAGAGTAGACTTCATCTATTGTTTGTATGTTTCTTAGATATTTTAAATACGTAAACTAGCAGAGTAAAGAATGAGATCTTAATTTTTATTTTTGTTATGAAGGTTGGGTAGTGTTTGTTATTTGTTCAAAGTAGAGTACACTCTATTTATGTCATTTATTTATAAAAAAATGTCATTTTCAACTGTGTCTAACAAGACCTAGATTCTATCTCATCACAGTAAATTGACATTAATTCCCAGAGGAATGCAAAAATTTCCCTCATAAATGCCCAGTTGCACAAAAGCCGGTTAAATTTCATTCCTGATTAACTTCACGTGAACCAAATCAGAGAAGACCATTTCAAAAAGATGGATCAACTGGAATCAATCAGGATTGAAAATAACCCGGCTTTTTTGCAACCAGCACTAAGTACCTGATTGAATGATTACAAAAGTTCAACAGCTGAGTTATAATTTTGACACAATCCCACACTCATAAACTCGCTCACTCACTTCCATCATCAACAGACGACGAAATACTTATTATCAGCTGTTCTTCCAAAGATGAATAATAATTATCCTTTTAATGTCCTCCAGCGCTTTTTCCCAGGGATGAGACCTAGTGCAATCGAATCTTTATATTATAAACCTACTATGTTCTGAATTTCGTGAGAATCGTTAAAGCCGTTTTCGAGATCCGGTAAAATACAAACATATAAACATAAAAACATCAAAACATCTGAACATATAAACAGAAGTTGCTCATTTAATAGTATAGGATATGCGAAATTTCAAGTTAATCAGTTGAGTAGTTGAGACGTGATGATGTGTCATTCATGAATTTCCTATCCCGTACGTGTATTCTTTACAATTCTTTGTACAATTCTTTTCTTTATTATATTATAGATAATCTATACAATATCCAAGTAACAAGTAAACCTACAGTTCTGATTCCCAATGGTTCATCCTATGACGAAATACTTCATAGCATGAACAAGCCTTATAATTGATTATTCAAATGTGGTACTGAAAAATCGGATTTCAAGATAGAATGACTAGAATTGCTATTAATCAATTATTGAGAATTGCAAGAATTTACAGAATTCTAGAAGTTAGCTCTCAATGATAAATAAAATCATACTACACTCAATCACGAAATTAAATATAAAAATCAATAAAAACAACATGAAACTTTTTGTACTCTTTATTATTTAAAATATTAAGACTATGATCGACCATAACTTAGGTCCTTTTCAAGTTCAAGTGGAAAATAAACAAGTTGATACAAGTTTTCATATTGTTCTTATTTTTTTGTGAAATGTAGACCATTAAAGTGAAGTGTTATTATTATAAAAATCGTACATCGAAAATTTTCTACTATAAAAATCGAATATATAAAATGATATCATGAAAGCAAATTTAAAAATGAGTTAGTTTTTCGAGCAATAATTTTCTACACAAAAACTCACTAAGGCTTCGTTTCTCAACATTAATTTCTTCACAACATTTCACCGTGACTACAGTGTTATGATTTGTTGATTCATAAAAATGGCAACATAAGCTTATGCAAACTGCATAAAAAGGAAAACATTACTGGTTGAAAACATGACTGACTGATACTAACTGACTTTAGTGACATTCGCTTAAAACTGACAGCAATTCTTGAATGATAAGTCGTGTTGTTGTTTGAAAGAAATGCTGTCGGTCCAGAGTGAATCCTATTTTAGCATTGTTTTATATATAGAACTCAGATTGTTTATAGCACTTAGTGAGGTCCACGTAATTGACCGAGCGAAGTGAGGTCTACGATTCAAGTCGACAGTTTGGCATTTCTCTTAATGTTTAAATGTTTTTATGTTTATATGTTGTGCATTTACTTTTTGTGTAGTTGAGAAGTTGATATTGTGGTAATTATTCATATCGAATGAAAAAGAGTAAGAAATTGTCAAAAAACCACTGATTTATTGATAATTAGAAAGACCGGTTTCGGTTATTACACCATTGTCAATCTCTGATAAACTTAGTTATCAGGTCTTTCTAATTATCAATAAATCAGTGGTTTTTTGACAATTTCTTAGTCTTTTTCATTCAATTGTGCATTTAGGACGAAACGCGGTAATAGATTTCCATGAAATTTAACAGGTATGTTCCTTTTTTAATTGCGCGTCGACATATATACAGGGTTTATGGAAATTTTGCATTTCAAGGATAATATAAAAGGAAAAAGGAGCCTCCTTTATACGCCAATATTGTAGTAAAAATCAGACTATAGAATTATTCATAATAAATCAGCTGACAAGTGATTACACAGATGTGTGGAGAAGCCAGTCTATTGCTGTATTTCCATAAGGTCTATAGTTTCAATCAGGTACTTGTGAATGAGAATACTGCGTGAGGTCTACTGTTCACAGAACAACTAGTAATAGCAGTGGAGAAAGATAGGAGAAAAACGTTGCCGATCCTCTGTCTTGGCAATGCCTCCTATAGACGGTAGCTGATACACGTTTATTAATGGTAACATCAACTTTTTATTCTCGTTTAAAATAATCAATTATATTTTATTTAGCAAGAAATTATATTTTTCAATGATTTCCCAATGAATTTTCATAATTGAAATAAAATATTTTCCAAATTATTATCAATTCTACATTGTTAAAAGACGATCTGGCAACAGAGCAAAGCGAGAAAGAGATAGCGCTATCCGCTTTGTTGAATGATAGACAAGGATAGCAATACCATTGCTAGTCGAACACTGTCTAACGTGGAGCTCTCAGATTTTGTCTATAGCACTATAGCCTTTAGCATCATAGCCATGAACAATATTTCCCTCATATGGTGAAGTTTATATCATAAAGTTAGTGATACAGGTTAACATGTATGTTATCCTTTTCTGTCATTGGACAAAGTAGATAACTCTATCCTTTACAAACACCGCACCTTTGCCACGTTTGTACAATGATTGTTTGTACACTATGGAGAAATATAACAAGATATTCAATCCAAATATCAGAATGCATCATTGAATCTTGGAAAGATACATTTTCTCGACATTTGAGATAGAATTTATCTGTATTAACAATAATCTATACTACAAAAATCTAGTCATGTTTTCAGTTTGTCAAGTTCTAAAATGGACCCTTGCGGAGCACGGGTTACTTGCTAGTCAACAACAAAATAATATCTTATTATATTATCTAACTGAGGAACTAATTGATGTTCATTAACAAGAATCAAGCCGGGCAAGATATTTTCGAGCAATTCCCGTTTTTCAGATAGACACGTTAAGTCGTTGGTCCCAGCTGCCTAAAAGCGGTCATAAGTCATGTCAGATGTCTTGAAATCGATGAGGTGCCATCCAAAAAAACTGACACCAGACCTGAGCCAACTCACTCAGGCATTATCATTTTTAACAAGAATTAACAATAAATTCATATCAAAATTAAGACTTGAACTGAGAAACTCAATTATAATTATCAATTATTATTTTGTGCCGGTTGTACAAAAGCCTTTTGAAAAGACGGCTTCTCTGATTGGTTCTCGTGGAATTAACCACGATTAAATTTTATCCTGATTTTGTGCAACCGGCACTGAGAGTGTTAATAATTGATGATACAAATACTAGTTGCTCTGTGAACAGTAGACCTCACGCAGTATTCTCATCCACAAGTACCTGATTGAAACTATAGACCTTATGGCAATACAGCAATAGACTGGCTTCTCCACACATCTGTGTAATCACTTGTCAGCTGATCTATGATGAATAATTCAATAGTCTGATTTTTACTCTAATATTGGCGTATGAAGGTGGCTCCGTTTTCCTTTTATCCTTGAAATGCAAAAATCCCAAAAACCTTGTATTTATAAGTCGACGCGCAATTAAAAAAGGAACATACCTGTCAAATTTCATGAAAATCTATTACCGCGTTTCGCCGTAAATGCGCACAACATAAATATCAAGAGAAATGCCAAACCGTCGACTTGAATCTTAGACCTCACTTCGCTCGGTCAGAAACATTCAAACATTTTGGCCCGGTTGCACAACAGCCGGTTAAATTTTAACCGTTATTAATTTCACGAGAGCCAATCAGAAAAGGCGTTTTTGAAAAGACAGCTTCTCTGATTGGTTCTCGTGGAAATAATCACGGTTAAAATTTAACCGGCTGTTGTGCAACCGACACTAAGAGAAACAACGATTAAAATTCAACCCGATTTTGTGCAACCGGCACTGAGAGTCTTAATTGATGATACAAATATTAAATCGGTTAGTATCACAACCATCTTTGGAAAGATGCTATGAGAAAGGAGAAGTAACAAAAATGTTGTCGATTGAAATCCACTGACAGAATCTCACTCAAGTTTATCTTTGTCTCAAAAACTCATTTCAAGAACAGGAATAATATTATTATTGACAATTCACTTATTCCATTAGAGTCCCACACTTCAGACTTCACCACCCCTTTCAGAAACTTCTACCGCGGTCGTTTATTCCCGAAATTGTAACTCATAAATTGGGAAAATTCATCGAGCAAGTTCATTTCTAGTCTCTTCATTTCCTGATGCTAAAAATCTATGCCGGCTCACTCAACAACAAGTTCATCTTCACTGCTTCTGCTTATCCTCGAATTTCCTCCATTTTTTCTCCTCCTTCTCCTTCATCTTCTTCTTCTTCTTCTTCTTCCCCGCTTCAAAAAATTATCACTCACCTCATTTCCTTCAAAAACACACCAACCAGGTGACAAAACGGCTTCCAAAAGCTTGAACATGTTGACCGATTTTGTGAAATTCTACTTTGTTGATTTCACTTAAGATTCTACTGTACACCTCTGAAATTTCGTATTTTAGTTCCGCCACTTCCCACTATGACAGATTCAGCGCTGGAGAGAGTTCGTTTGGAGGAGTAAAGACATATTGGAAGTCTAGAAGTGTCTCCCCCACCAATTGACCATTGCTACAAGTGAGCAACAAAAAGGAGGGAGAAAGAAATGACAAAAACCTCTGTCTCCATTCATGATTTCTGGTTCTGGAACAATGAGTCACGTTCCAACCAAGACACGACAAAGTATATTTGGCTACTACGTTATTGAATGCTAGAAAAGGGACAAAGCTATTCTCATGAGTGCTGCTCGTATCTTGAAATGCAACATTCCAACCTATTTCACACCAATTTGAACAAAATCATTGCTAGATTCTCTATTATATCAGTAGGCCTATAACTGTTATACAGTATGTATAAATCTGTTATACAAAAATAATTATTTATATTGATGACTCTTGGCCTTGTAAATGAGCGAGTAACGAAAAATCTTTCATAACAGGCATTTGTAAATTTAAAAATAAGCTAAGTTCTTGTCAGGTTCTGAATTGAAAAAAAAACAAATTCAAATTCAAATAAAATTTATTTCCGTAAAATAATACATTGAAAAAATTATTAGTTTTGTAATCTACAATCAATTGTACAATTCAAGTCAAATCTAAATCGAATTTTTAGCATTATAGCAATATACATAGGCTGGCTACAGTTTACAATAAATCAAACTTGCATTAACAATAAATCAATAATAAATAAATATACAAATAAAATGAAATACACTATACCGTTACTAGAACTACTATTACACTAGAAACTGAAGCTACTATTATACCCTACAACTTCAAATTTATCAATATCAGAAGAAAACTTTTCTCCGTGAGTGTTCTCAAACACAAAATGTGTGCGAGAAGTACAAACTCATTACTTGTTTTAAAATGGAAAAATTAATCTAAAAAAGTATTATTAATAATAAAAAAATAATATAAAAGAAGTAATTGAAAATATATTTCTATATATACATTGATAAACTACAATAAGTCAGAAGATAATTGAATTATATCCTAAAGGTAGTCAGCCCAGGAATTCAATATCACATAAATATACACTATACTGTTACTAGAACTACTATTACACTAGAAACTGAAGCTACTATTATACCCTACAACTTCAAATTTATCAATATCAGAAGAAAACTTTTCTTTGTGAGTTTTCTCAAACACAAAATGTGTGCGAGAAGTACACACTCATTACTTGTTTTAAAATGGAAAAATTAATCTAAAAAAGTTTTTTAACTTTACTTTAATAAAGTATTACTTTAATGTAAGTTTTAATAATAAATAAGTGGTATGTGACAATATTTGTTTTTATTTTCCAGTTATGTTTGTGTCATCATTATTTCTTCTTACGTGCTTCTTGCGCCTCAATAATCCAATCTGGATTTCGAATTGGCATTGAACGCGTGTGTCGAGGATCAACAAGTTCCGGCAATACACAGTCCATATAAATTTTTTCACTTGTTCAAGAATCATCGAACTCCAGAACTGCTCATCTTTGTATACAGTAACAACTTCTGTCCCCTTTGGCGACCATATACAAAATAAGCAGTACTGACGTTTCGTAATGTGGAGTTGTCCCTGTATTTGATAGTAGTAGTTATGGTTTGTTTTCAATTCGATATTTGTATCTTCAATTTTGCAAAATTTCAATATTTTCAACTTTGCTGCTTCCCTTGGGGAGTAGGTCCTTTATTGTCTGAGGGCATTTGACCTCCACAATACCATGCCCATCTTCTAATAATCCATCCGGCGATGCTGCCAGAAATGGAAAATCGGCATCAATGAATAGCCCACATTATATTAGCTCATATAGCCCATATTTTATTCTAATAAAATAAATAAAGACTGTAAATGTATTATCACAATTTCTCTATGAAGTCGCTATGTAATTGAGCATTTATTGAATATTTCGTCTATGAATGCTTTATTGAATTGAACTGTGTACTGTGGATTCGCAAGAGCCTCTGGACGCTTAACACCTGTAATTCGGATAAAAAATCAGCCGGCAGAGCTGCCTACACCCGTCCAGAATATCCTACAATTCCACAAGAAATAATATTTCCGCCGTACTCTGATATAAACTGCTTGAGAATCAGGCGTGATAGCCTACCAATATCTCCAGGCAATTCAAACCCGAGCACAGCGAATGTAATTTATTTCTTATGAATAACAAGTAAATTCAATATTGATATTCCAATACCTGAAATAATTCCTACAGAGGAAAACCAATATGGTAATTATAGACCGAACTGAGCAGGATCTAATTAGAGAAATTACTGAAACTGGTTAACAATTATGCAAATTATTGATGAATTATAATCGTTAAGAATCAAATAATAATAATTAATTAATAATTGACAAATTGGAATAATAGAGTTTTCAAAATTTGGTAATAAATGTTCTTGATATGAGATAATAAAATGAATGTTCTTGGTAATATAGTGCAATTAGGATTTTAATAGGGGTTACACGGTATTATAGGAGGATATAGTCCTGCACTCTTTCACAATAATTAATTGATAGAAAATTGTAGCTTTCTCAATTCACTGATTGGATAGAATAAGTATTTTTCGCTCACCAACTCGATCGTGGGGCCCCAATTCACTTAATAATTTTATTTCACTTGAAGATCTGGCGTGGAATGGCGTCACCCAGGATTTAGTTTCACAATTCTTCCTCAGGAATAAGCTTATACAAATTGAACTTGCCTTCCAATTTATTTAAGAGCACAAGACTACAGAGGAGCTACACATTTAACACACTGGATATATTACATTTAACAAGAAGAGAAACCATTTAAACATTAATTTTAATAGGACAAATTAAACGGGTCCTGATAATTCGATTCTCAGAAGGCAAGTGTCTCTTCTTCCCAAAAAGCGGAAATCACCTGGTCTTCTTCTGAGAAGAAGAACCACGTGATTTGGGCAAGAACCAATCCTGTGCCTAATAAGAAAAAGTCCACCAATGGGAATTTTTCCACGCGGTTTTAATATTTAAATCAGACACAGAGGTTCGAAAAACACAGAAAATGACAAAAAATTATGTTAAACAGGAAGACTATAAAATTAAAGCAGATAAACAGAAAATAAACAGGGGTTGCAGAAATGAACAAGCTTGAGTTAGTTTTAAAATGAAAACAGACAATATAGAGATATCACAGTAGCACAGTAGCCGGCAGTATCAACAGCTGACAGATAAGGCTTGTCATCAATTTTGGCGCAATTCACTCTAACCTAATTATTGAAAATAAGGTAGTAAACAAACATTGGTAGGCAGTTGACGAATGACTCTGACAATAAATTGGTAAATTATACGAAATAATACTATAAGAATTTAATAAAACTATAATTAAATGAGTTTTACATAATTTGACGTGAGTACATTTGATTTATGCCTCAATTATACATTAATTTTAGAAAATATGCTGGCATAGGCTTTGTATCCTGACAGTACTTTGCAATATTTAACTTGTTTTGTAAAATTGAATGTTCTCATTTAGGATATCTGTAATTTATTTGTTTTATTGCAATTGCTGGATAAATAATAATAAATAATAAGTAGACTTACCACACCAGAGAGGGAATTATAGTTGGTACGATAGGAGCGCTTCGCCCAACAGCCATCCGCAACAACAGTCAATAAAGGTACTCCATCACTATCAACGTCTCCCCTTTTGATCGCTTCCCGCTTTTCTTCTTCTGCTGCCATCTCCATTGATTTTGCGGCGGTTTCCTTCCAGGCTTCAGCTACTCGGTCATGATACTTCCTAAAGGTGTGGTAGGTCATGCAGGGAATGTCTAGGGATGACATAACCTCTTCCAGCTGTGCATGTCCTCCTCCTGTGCTGATTGTACCGGAAACTGCTGATGTATTCACATCCATGGTGTTTTCGTTTGAAAAATTTGTCCACAGTGATTTCTTTTCATTGCACATTTTACACTTCAATGTTATACACGAATTTAATCCTATTCTTCGTTCTTTCACTACTACCATATCTTTAAAACCGCAATGAAATGGTAAGTGGTCATCGATTTGTTGAATTTGCACAATAAACGAATTGATGTCCACTATTCGTCTACCTTCTAATTTGGTGATGCTGCTTTCTGTTTTTTTTCTTTCTTCTGCACTGAAAAACAAGAAAAAACAAATTGTCAATAAATTATTGGTGAATAAAACATATAGGTCGTCTAACAAGCTCTAGAATGGAATATCTATTGCAGGAATTCACCCTTCATTCAATAAAAAATAACGTTTATGCCACACCAGATTGGAAGTAGTTGCTTTCTATCAATTTATCATTGTGAGGATTTATTTTCCAATGATGACCTATCCAATGATTTATTTCCGATGACCTATCACTTTCTCTTATGCGTGTTTTTGCGAACTTGATTTTTTTATTAAAGGAAATCTTCTTATTTTTCATTTCAAAAAATATTTAGAAAGAAATCCCTGAAACTTTTACAGTTTTACTGGAAAATAGGAATTATATTTTTCTAACAAATCTCAAATAAAAAATACAGTGATTTCTACTTACATTATTTCTGTATGAGTGTCGTAAACGTCTTTGTTTTCTGGACAAGTGTCACAGACATTGCTTTCTTCAGCGACGAAATCTGCGTCAGAGGCCCTGGAAATAAGAAGATAAAGACACTGTTATTCACGCTCATAAATGCTTATTACAGTATTCCATACTTGAAAGTACTGTGTTCCGGAATGGAAATGAAAACATATAATTATTCAATAATAGTGGATCTAAGAAAACTGTACCACCAAAGTCCATTGAACATAACAGTTTTGATTTGCAAAAAAGAATCTATTTTTAAAACATTTAATATTATTTGTAAATCCTGAATACACCCGAGCTTTCTTCAATCTATGATAGTTGGACATTGATAACAAATACGTGAAACAGAATATCTACATCAGAAAAATAATTTGGTAACTTACGTATTTATCGTAGAATTTTCGGAGTCATTATACTCTTCGGTCTGAGCTTCACTTCTGCCTGCCTCTGCCCCTGGAATTACAAAAAAAACAAGATCAATAGGACTATTCATAGGTGGCGAATTTCCCATTCAAAAAATAGTGAAAATATATTATGGAAAATGCAGTAAAATTAGTGTAAGATAGGTCTGCCGATTACACTATTCGTAATTGACAATTGACATTTTTTGAATGGGTGTTTTCCAAGTTCCCTGAGCTTTCATAGCATAGAATCGTGAAACTGTTCAATATTTCTAAAGACGTTGACATGTATAATTGTATATTCGATTGAGAATTGAAGCTTTATTACTCAAATTACAAATGGAGATATATTGATTGTTATGGTTCTTGATGAAGGAAATTATGGATGTGTATCAAATATTAGGTTAACTTTTTGGAAGCCCAGTATTGAATTAACGCTGTTCCTCTTCGTTTAAGCGGTTTCGCGCTAAGTTTCAATCTGCGTCCACTTTTGTGTCTAAAGCGTCGGCGACTTTGATGAGGCTTCGGCGTTTCGTCCATTTTTTATGATAAATAATTTGGTCGCATGCACTTCAACATTTTTATAACATTTCACGTAATTCTAAGTCAATAGGAATAGAATAGAAAAAGTATTATTCACTAACAAGGATTGTCTAGAATAAACAAGGCAAAACGTTTCTATAAATGAAAACCCATAGTAACTTATCACAAATGACTGGATGAACTGTCACTGTCACGTTTCAACGAACTAATAAGTCACACATGGCATGGATATGGCAAAAGCTAGCTGGAATTGAGAGACAGAGAGAGTGTAACAGACTTCTCATCTATTCCCCTCCCATTCCCACTCTTTCTTGTGATCATTCATTCAATTCATTCATTGATACACTGCTGGGCAGTCTTAGTATGTAAGTAGTAGGTGGTGGGGGTTACGTTTCAACAGTTGAGCTCTCTGGAGAATAACCCTCGAACTAGGTTGGCAATGTAACGGTTCATTTTTGGTTCAAATTTGCAATTTAACGACTCAGTTTATTGCAAAACTATTAGGAATTTGAACAAAATTCAAACGGATTTAGATTTGTGTTGTTATTCTAAAGGTCACTGTATTTTCAAATTCGTTTCTCGATGCTTCTTTTCCAAAATAGCAAATTCATGTTTAAATAGCTAAAATAAGAAAAACTTGAAGAAATAATGAAATTATGAAAAGCGTATGCTCTCTGTAAAAGCATATAGTTGAGTCCTACGAACTTTCAAGGAAATAGTTCAATCCATTCTTGAGGTATGAGTGTAAGCAATATGCTTACTTTTCAGCTTGTTAGGTGGGTGTGCAGTAGAATCTTAAAACTGTCAGCACTTGTCGAAAGGGTGAGCAATGATATTGTTCCATGAGGAATGATGTCAACTATAGCAGCAGGAAACCAGACCGAATCTTGTCCATTAGGAGAAACGGTAATGGAACAAACCTGTTCAATACTACATTAGTCTGCTCTCCTAACTACGATCTTGTCTTTGAGACGTTCAAACTTGTCGTATGAATTTATCGCTCCAACTTGTCTTACTACTTTGTCGTCATGCGAAATGTGTAGATCATTTTTAATGATAACAGTTTTGAGCGTACTTTTCCAATTTCCATCGGACTATTTTCGTGCGATTGAGTAGCCTCCCTCTGGGGAGTTGTTTTCAAGTAATTGTCTTTGAGACGTTCAAACTTGTCGTATGACTTTATCGCTTCAACTTGTCTTACTACTTTGTCGTCATGCAAAATGTGTGGATAGTTCATGAATGATAACAATCTAGAGTGCACTTTTCCAATTTCCATCGGACTATTTTCGTGCGATTTACTAGCCTCCTTCTAGGGAGTTGTTTTTATATTAAAAATATACTATCACGATAGAATCAAGAGTTACTATATACTTGTAGAGTTTATGAAGTGAATATTGGGGCACCGAGCTTCGCTCGTTATTCATTTGTTGACTTTCGATAAACCGAACACAATTCTCCAAAATGATTGGGGAAGTACTAACAGGCACAGCCCAAAACTGTTTTTTCCCGAATTTCGATTTATACACTATATATGGTCCATAAAGTAGGTTATGTTCCATACACTTGAATTCAGGTTCAATTTTCTGTTCAAACATTTGAAAACAAAAAAATTATAATTCAGATTATATACAAACCAAATTGAATAACAAAATAACACTCACTAATCACTTGAAATTGTCAAATAATGATCAACTTTGAAAATTATGATATACTCTAGTTTGAGAGGATTATCATGTCATGTCAACAAATCAGATTATGTTGATAAAATCCATCAAATTGTCTAGCTAGATAGAATTTCCCGCTGAATGATTATGATTACACAGATGGAAATAATTCTGTCTCTCTCCCACACAGGCACACGCATCTTCTGTTATCGAAAGACGACGAAATTATCATCTGTTTTCCAAGGATGAATTATCCTTTTAATGTCGTTCAGCAAGTTTTCCAAAGAATGAGACCTAGTGCAATCGAATCTTTATATCATAAACCCACTATGCTCTAAATTTCGTGAAAATCGTTAGAGCAGTTTTCGAGATCCGTAAAACATAAATAACCAGATAATATACAGAAATTGCTCGTTTGATATAATAGGATATATAATATTCATATTCAAAGATTCTCTTATCGGATTCAATACAGTCATTGTGATAAAAATTATAGAATGTTATTTGAAAATACCTTCAAATTCCAATCATACACCATGCAATCCTGACGGCAAAAATATAACAAGTAACATTTGAAGTAAAAGTTCACACCCACATTTCATTATCATTGTAGCTGGAATCCTCTTTGTCTCTTATGATCGCTTTCTTTCATCACCCCTCTTCCTCTCTTTCTTTTTTTTCTTTCTCTTGTCGATATTCTATAAATATAAATATTAAAATATATAAAATTTAGTTTCTATAAAATATATACAAATATATAATATTAAGTCCCAAACTTCTTCCTTGTTTGTTTTTCGATCTTCTGTCTTCGCACCTACCTCTTTTAGTTTTTTTCATTTCCCATTCTGTTTTCTGCAGCACCGCATATATCTTTCTCCCTTTCCTTCTCCTACTTCCTCTTTTGCTGGTCGATATCTCATCTCAGCTTACTCCTAACGTTTGTTTTTCATTTTTTTCCTTCTCGATCTTCTCTCTTCCACCTTCTTCTTTTCCTTCTTCATCCTGCTTCATCCAGCAGCATCTCTTATATCTCTTGTCTTTCACTCCGCGAAGAAAGAAGGCACCAAATTTCTCCGTCACCTTCCTACAACAGAACGTGTCTTCAAAAAGCTGGCTTGCTTTCTTTGTTTGATTAATTGAAAATATTTATTCGTGAAAGCTGTTCAAGATCACCGCAGAATGGAAGGTCACCTATAGTGAGGTCCACGTTATAATGGCAGTGGATAAAGATGGGAGAACAACGTTGCCGATTCTCTGCCTTGCAACTGCCTTCCATACAGGATAGCTGATACCGTTATATCAAATGAAGGGGTTAGAATACAAGGGGTCCAAGTGACATAATGTTAGTTTCGAGAAAATTGAGCCTAAAGTTTACTTACATTAATTAATTCTTCATTCATGAAATGAATATAGAAATGATATTTACCTATTCCTATAACTATTCAGTATACTTTTACCAAATCAAACGTACAGTTTCATGTCTCAAATTGCTCTCCTTTCTCAATTATCAGCCAAATAGTGATAAGAAGTATCACTTGTACCCCTTGTTTACAAAAAAAAGCTCTATTGTCTAGCTACACATAAATCTATCAAATTTACCATCAATTGAACAATGATTAATGACCTCAATGCAATATTATCTGATTAGCTAATTGGTTCTTGAGGAATCTTTTGCTTGGTGACATGGCTTAATCAAGGTTAAATTTAATTTGATGGATACGAGCAACCGTTGTCCTATAAACAAGGGATACAAGTCACTTGGACCCCTTGTTTAATCAAAAAATAATAAGCTGTTTGAAAATGTAGTTTAAAAAGTTTACACCAGATGTCAGCACTGATTAAAAATGGAAAAAATGTCACGTTTTTTGGAAAAAATGTGAATTAATTTTTGTTAATAAATTTGGGTTTCCCGAAAGTTTAAGATCTTAAATCTATTTGATTTTAATTGTAACAAAAATTTTACGCGTATACCTCTTTTTACCACTAGATTTTACCACTTTCATACTAGATTTTTACCACTTTCAGCTATCGATTACTGTAGCTAACTCAAAAAAATGAAAAATGTCACTTTGACCCCTTGTATATTCTGACCCCCTCAAATGTAATATCAACTGTGTATTACAGCACTGAAGAAGGAACCCATATTTTTATAGCTTAGAAAAGGAACAGAATAAAAGGAGAAGTACTTCACTCAAGTGCATATAGTGAGGTCCACGTTGTAATGGCAATAGAGAAAGATAGGAGAACAACGTCGCCAATTAACTGCCTTGTCACTGCCCTCCATAAAGGATAGATGATACCGATATATGAAATAACTGTGTATATAATAGCCCAGAAAAAGGAAACAATATAGCATAGGAAAGGAAAAAAAGGAAAGGTGATGTTAATTTATTTATTCATATACAAATACATTGCAGGTAAAAACAACAAGCATTCGCCCAAAACTGCTTTAAACCTCAATTTGGAATACACAGTCTAGAGGTTATGTAAAAATGATAACTTAATTCAAACACTATTTTGAGTCCAAAAAAATGAATCTACTAAAATTTCGAATTTATTAGAATGATTCAATTTGAAATAGGCCTACAAATCCAAACAAAATTCTTCTTAAAAAATCGCAAAAAAAATATAAAAATTTTCACTTGAATCCACAATTTTCTTATTTCCGTGCATTATAGTGGGGTTCACGTTGTAAAGGCAGTGGAGAAAGATAGAAAAACAGCGTCGCCGATCAACTGCCGTGCCACTGCCGTTCATAGAATATAGCTAATAACGGTATATCCAACATAACATCAACTTCATATTCGTGGAAAAATGGCATCGTGATAATATTATGCTCTTCTTGTTCTTCAACTCTCAAAACATATTTCGACTCCTGAAGTCGATTGTCAAGTGACAATTATCTATTCTCTAGGATCTCCTCGCTCCAATTGTATTGATGAACGTCTTATTCAACTCCAATAAAACCTACTACCAAGTCACAGAACTGCCTCGACCAATCAGAGATGAGTAGGAGGACACTCCCACTTTCAACGCGTTTTCATTGGTCGATTCATCAATACGACTCCTTGAAACAAATTCTATCATTTCATGGCTTCTATATGGCTTCCGTAAAAGCTCATATTATTTTAAAGTCAACCACACTTGCAATTTTGAAGGAATATTTTTGTTTGGATTTGTATTTGGATATTGATCAATCTGATAAATTCAAAATTGTAGTAGATAGGCTACATTTTCTGTGGACTCAAAATTGTGTGCGAATTAAGTTATCATTTAAGTTACCTAAGTAACATAACCTTTAGACTGTGTATTCCAGATTAAGGTTAGAAGCAGTTTTGTACAAATGCCTGTTGTTTTTTTACCTGGACTGTATCTATTGTCTATAAATAAATTAAATGAATATCATATAACATTTAAACGGTTTTTAGCAGTTTTGGGCGAATGCCTGTTGTTTGCACCTGCATTGTATCTATTGTCTATGGATAGATGAAATGAAACATTCTCTGTAATAATATATCCGAATCTGTGGTAGAATCCAACTGTCAGTTATTATTGAATGGGGAGCATATTGATGTTTTCATGACGGATACTGACAGTTTAAAGTGTATCTCACTCACAGCACTATTATATTAATAAACCACAAATTGCATCAATCTAATTGCAGCTAGTTTGAGGTTATGTTCGTTTGTGGCACTCTCACTACTTGGCTTATACCTGTTATTCGACCTTGACCCGGCTTCTATTGAGAGAGGTGAAATTGAAAAGAGAGAGATAATGTGTGCGTGAGGCAGAGTGACTGAGAGACAGTAGGTGAGAGAGAGACAGTAGGTGAGAGAGAGATTGATTGATTGATTGATTGAGTACTTTATTTATGTAGATTACAATATACTGGCTCATACAATTATATACAATAGCTTACAATACAGCAAAATTATAGATGAATTTACATAATATAGACTAAGAAAATAATTATTGAACTGTATATGATATGAAAAAGTAATTTGTAATATAATAACTATAGATATTATATTGTTATGCATACATAAATTGGCGGAGCTTTGGACATATCAATGTCCATTCTTCGGAAAGAATATTGAAAATATCCTCCCCACTAACTCTCTACCAAAAATGAGAGAGAGAGAGAGAGAGAGAGCGAGTGAGTGAGTGTAGAAGAAAGAGAGAGTGAGAGAGAAGAGTGATCAGATTACATTAGTTTCATTCATTTTTTTCACTAATTCACAATAGATATTACAATACAGAGTGAGGGAGAAAAAGATAGAAAGATAGAGTGATTGAGTACTTTATTTATGTAGATTACAATATATACTGGCTTATACACTTACACAATAGCTTACAATACAGCAAAATTATAGATGAATTTACATAATAAAGACTAAGAAAATAATTATTGAGCTGAATTTGATATGAAAAAAGCAATTTCGAATAACTATAGATAATATTGTTATGCATCTACATAAATTGGCGGAGCTTTAGACATAGGCCTATCAATGTCCATTCTACGGAAAGAATATTCAAAATATCATTCCCACTAACTCTCTACCAAAACGTTAATTTCATCAATTCAACTAAGGATTTATTCATGAATGAAAATATTGTAAAAGTTTCAACTGATATGAAGAGAGTGAGGGAGAGAAAGAGAGTAAGAAAGAGAGAGAGAGATGGAAAGAGTGAGTGTGTGAGTGAGTGAGAAGGAAATGAGAGTGAGAGACACAGGGGTTAAAAAAATAGAGATAGTGAATGTGTGATGGATCAGGGTTAGCAGTAAAATTGTTAATACAGTGACATTCATTCAAAAACTACTGTATTAACAATTCGGCTGAGTCATTGTCAATATTGTAGAACCGTTCCATAATTTAATAAAAACACACATATGTTGTCAAATTCTACACAGTTTTATTTGGTACAATAAAAAAGTAATACATAATATGATTTGATTTGATTTGATTTGATTTTTGATAATCTCTGATAGAAGTGACCGTACTTCAAAACGTGACCAGGTTAGAGATGGGTGAACGACCTGCTTCATTTCAAGGTTGGGTTTCGAAATTTGTGCAAATTCACACAATCTGGTCAAGTGATACGGCGAAGGTCAGCCACTATACTCGGCTGTCCCCATTATATTATGATCTCGATTGAAATAAACATCACTTCAGAAAAAGTGCCTGACATTGACATAACTGTGATTATGATTGATACCTAGATTCTTTCAACAAGTTATACGAGATTTTTTAAGATTTTTCTAATTCCAGTATGCTTTGACCCTTCGCCAGATGAATGTTTTGTGCTTTTTCAAGGCTGGATTTAGCGATTTGGTGCCCCCAGGCCTAATATCCTTTCTGCCCCGATGCTAGTAAGTTAGAACTTAGAGAAAATATAGCATATTAATCTTACAATCTTACAATCTTTCTCCACTGCTATTATAACGTGGACCTCACTATGAGGGCCGTTTGCACAGTGTAAGTTTAAGCTGAAGCTTAAACCAAATCTGGTTTTTTTTTTATTTAAACTAAAACTCCGTTTGCACAGTATAACTTTAAACTTTGTATTGAGTTCAAACTTAAGGAAAGTTTAAACCTCCAAAGCAGGAGGTTAAAACCAAATAATTTGGATTAACTTGACATCCTCTGTAAAGATTTCATGGGGAAACAGCTGATAGTAAATTATTTTTCGACAGTTGTTTTTAATGCTTCTGTAGACGATAGTAATTATTTAGGTTGAAGTGAATCATTATTGATAGAATTGATAGAAGTTTTCAATGCGATTGATAGAGATGACTGCAAAGAAATTTTGGAACTGAGAAAAATTGGGCAAAAAACGAATCATTTAAATTTCTGGGATGATAGAGAATTGTTAACGGTTTTGCTTGAGTAAAGCAAGTGTCAATTTAGTATTTGATCAAATAAACCACTTGATAGAAAAAAAGCAATTTTTATCGGTGGTCTTTGATCAGAAAACATGTTGTTAATAACACATAACTGAGATATTTTGCTTTCGATAGATTTCTAATAAACGAGGAAGATCATAGTATATTTAAGCGTGACAAAATAAATTTTTATCTTACATTCTAAAATATATTTTTTGGTGCCAACTAAATATAAGTTTGTATTTAATAGTAATAAAGCATTTTTTGAATAATTTCTTGATTGCTTTTCACTTTTATTACCATACAGCTTACAGCTATGTGAATTTTGAAAAAGGAAATAGTAGCTATATAACCTCAATTTACTGATGGGTTGTAAACAAATAACAAATTTCATGTAAAAATCAGCCTTATGATATAATAAACGATGACATTCTATTACTAACTTAACGCTAAACTATTTTAACTCAAACTGGATTAGTAAATGCACTGAGAAAACCGATTCAAGTTAAAACTTTCAGTTTAACTTAAACTCGATTAACTTAATCGAGTTTAGCAATCAATACTGTGCAAACGGCCCTATGTGTTAAAAACAATATCTGAGTGCTATATATAAAACAATGCTAAAATAGGATTCACTTCGAACCGTCATGATTTCTTCCAAATAAAAACACGACCATGCAATGCTGTCAGTTTCAAGCAAATGTCACTATAGTCAGTTTAACTGTTCATTCTCGTTCGAAATAACCAATCATATTTTATTGAACAAAAAATTAAATTTTTCAATAATTTCATAATTGAGATGGAATATTTCGTTAATTTATTATCAATTCTACATTGTTGAAAGACGATCTGGCAACAGAGTACTGCGAGAGTGAGATAGCGCTATCCGCTTTGTTGAATGATAGACAAGGATAGCAATACCATTGCTAATTAGACACTGCCTTATAATGTGGACCCCACTATAGTCATAGCAAGCAGAGAAAACTACTATAATCTGTATTTTGTGTATTCTGTATTCTTCTGTATTCTGTGATAACAAGATTTACTTCAATCAGCATTACTTACAAGTAATATTACTGCTTCCCACTAAAATTAATTCAATGTGCAGTGATAATTAAGTGTAATATTTAACTATAATTTGGTGTTTTCATTTTTCTAAATTTAAAATTTGCATCCCATATTCATTTTTGGACGAAAGTTGAGCTTGAACTTTTTACAGAAGAAACATAACCTATTTTTTGGACATGTAATCAAAATTTGGGAATGTAATAGTTTTGGGCCAAGCCTGTTGTTCCTTCCCAATCATATTTATATGATTTGTTATTGTTTCCACGAATAAATAAATAAATAAATGAATAATAAATAAACTAATACTGACGTTTCTAAGTGAATCTAACTAGGAAAAGAAAGTGACAAGTCTGAAGAAAGTTCTGCAATAGATCCCTAGTAATACTAATAATAACTACTATCGCCATAATCGTCATAATATACAGTATTTATACGGTAGTCACGACCTTCTTAAGGTTGTCTTGTCTTCTACTTCTTTTCTATTCTATCACTCTTTCTCTCTCTGTCTCTCATTCTATTCCTCCCATTTACTCACTCTCTCTCTTCTATAGCTTTTGTAAACAAGTGTTAGCAAACTAGAAATACCGGAAGACTTACCCTCAGGCCATATATGACTCGTGTCTAGTGTTAACTACTAGTATGTAATGAAGTAGAAGAGGGTTATGTAGAGAAGAATAGGAGTTGGTGGAGGAGGATGATAAGGAGGGGAGGTGGTATAGAAGAAGGTGGAGAAGGAGGAGGAGGAGGTGGCGGTGAAGTAGGTGGAGGAGGAGAAGAAGAGGGAGGAGGAGGAGGAAGAAGAAGGAGGAGGAGTTTTTTGAAGAATATTTTTTGTAACAGCACATTATGGTCCTGTTATGAAAAAATCTTTAATGATAGATAAAATTTCTAAATTATAGACTTCTTCATAGAACGGTTCTAGCTTTTCATAATACTGTCGTTCCAAAGTCTCACCATGGCTTATGAATATTGAACAGAACAGTTTCAGTTAGTTATAATTCACCCCCAGGTGATACTTTCTTTTTACTGCTCACCTTTTTTTGTATCCTATTTTCATTCATGCTTCACGTTTTGTTCTCTCGTTTTTTATTAAATTGGTTTTTGTTGTCTGAATTTCAGCCTTTAAGGCACGGATACTGAGAAGCCCTTAAAGCATTGATACTTGGTACATGGTTTGAGTCATCACTTTCAGAGATTTCAATCAACTCTCCATTCCACAATCATTCAGATTAAGATCATCAATTTTTCATCAAATTTTGAGCACCAAGGCACGGATCTAAGAAGTCCTTTATACATTGACTAGTATACATCAATGTATGACTAGTCGTCAGGCTCGCTTCGCTCGCCATATTCTGCTAGCCAGCTGGATAGCTGGACCCCCGACTGGATCGTCCAGAAATGAGATCAGCGGGCTAGCTTCGCTCGCCTGCATTTTTCATTTGAGCATACTTCATTCCATCAGAAAGTCAAAGTACCGAGAAAACGCAGAAAAGCTGAGAAAAACGTTGGAAAAACGCTGATTTTGGGCGTATCTTTGATGAAATATTAAAGTCACCTCATCACATAATTTTTAGACCCTAGCTAAAACTCTGTACCAAAATTTGAAAATTTTCTGATTATTATTTGATGAAAGAACTGAGAAAACGAAAAAAACCGCTAATTTTGGGCGTATCTTTGGCGTTATTTCAAATTCCTTCTAACACAACATTATTACACCCCAGCTGAGTTTCTGTAGTGAATTTGAACATTTTCTGTTCATTTGTTCTCGATAAATCTGAGAAAGCGCAAAAAACACAGATTTTGGGCGTATCTTTGGCATTATTTCAAATTCCTTCCAACACAATATTATTACACCCTAGCTAAGCTTCTGTACTAAATTTTAACAATTTCTATTGATTTGTTCTCGATAAATCTGACAAAAAGCAAAAAATGCTGGAAAAACGCTAATTTTGGGCGTATGTATGACGTTCTTGCAAATTCCTTCTAACTCAACATTATTACACCCTAGCTGAGCTTCTGTACTAAATTTGAATATTTTCTGTTTATTTGTTCTCGATAAAGCTGAGAAAACGCTAAAAATCGCTGGAAAAACGCAGATTTTGGGCGTATCTTTGGAAAATTTTCCAAATCCGTTCTTAGTGCGCCTCTAAAGGGCCAACTGCGCATACCTACCAAATTTGAACGGTTTGGTCCAGTAGCTTTTTAGTTCTGCGAGAGAGTGAGTGAGTCAGTGAGTCAGTCAGTCAGTGAGTGAGGGCCATTTCGCTTTTATATATAATATAGATAGTTGGTCAATAAGTCATCACTCTCATAGATTTTGATGAACTTTATACTTTTGGTTTCAAGTTTGGAAAATGCAATATGGAGATCAATCTGATCGATTCTGTATATTCATCACAATTTTTACAAAACTAACCACTAAATGAGAGTAGAATTGGTAGGTTTACAAAGAAAACTGAACAGTAATTTGTATAATTGTTTCAAAAGTATTTGATGAGTACCCAAGGGATAAAGGAAGAATGGATTGGAGAAAGCAAATGGGATAAAAAAAGCATGGATTAGAGAATGCAAATACAGTACCATTTCATCAAATAAACTACATGGTTTACTTTTGCACTCTTACAATAACACTTTTGAATAAAAAGTCCAATTGGTTAGGTAATAACAATTCAAGCCAATATGAAGACTATGAATGAATCGTTCATTCTATGAATGTCACAAAAATGTCGAGAATAATGTAGAACGTCATCCAGTGCCTACTGCAATCTATCGGCAGAATTCATAAATACCGTTCTCTTTGCTCATCGACCAATCGGGAAAGAGTTGGCGGAGCTTAGAAGAATGAGGGGGAACGTCATGATAGGAGGAACATAATGAAGGCATTGGAACTGCTCTAAGGAATGGTAATAGTAAGAACTCACTACGTTGGTTCAAGAATCATATCTCTAGAATTATATTACATCTCATTGTACAACAAACTTCATAAATCAGTTTCTTACAATATTTTTATCATTTATACTATATTAATGTAAAGAACTAGCTTTTATACGTACGGGATAGGAAAATTATGTTTGACGCATCATCACATCTGAACTACTAGACTGGCTAACTTGAAATTTTGCATATAGACTCTTAATCAACCTTGGATGATTGTAGGCCTATTTTCAATTCTTCAAGATTTCATTACTTCAAGTTTTCAGTTTGTCATGTTTTAAAATAGACCCTTGCGAAGCACGGGTTTCCTGCTTGTTGACAATAAACATAAAAATACATCACAGATCCAGATAAACATTCCAATTAACCGAAGATGGTTATAGGCCTATTTTCAATTCTTCAAGATTTAATTTCGTCAAGTTTTCAGTTTGTCAAGTTTTGAAATAAACCTTTGCGTAGCACGGGTTGCTTGCTTGTTGACAATAAACAAAAAGATTCATCACAGATCCAGATAAACATCTCATTTGAATTTGATTGTAACTCATTCAACATAAAACTCCATAGATGCAATATTCAAGTATAGCCTATTATACAGTGAACAGGTTCACTTTCACTGCAAATCTACTCAGTTATAGCGCACCTTGGCCTAATTCCATGTTATAAAAATAAGTGCACCGTTCAATCAAGTTTGTATACGGTTTGTTAAGTGATGGTGGAAATACATGTAAATTTCATGAGAAATTTGTATCAATTATAGTTGTGTAATGGATGCTGATTTGATAATATTTGCAGTGTTCGACAATAGAGAAAAGAAAGCCTAAGAGGATATCCCATGGTATAGGTCATATTTTTATGTTTCGAATTTCAAGTCCAGTTTTTGTTTATTCAGTTATTTAGAAGTTGAACACTACTATACTGAATTCTCTGATTATTCGATTCTAGTTTATAAGTTCCTGAGGGTCCATATTTTATGAGCTCATACATGAGTTATTGACCGAGCGAAGTGAGGTCTAAGAGATACAAGTCGACGGTTTGGCATTCCTCTTATCAATCCGGAGTTTGGTGGAACAGTTGTATGTTTGAACGAGTGATCAAATTTTGACTATGGTCTAATTGACCATGGCTAGGCTATATTTGATCAAGATTGGTGAAACCGGGCATTAATGTTTAAATGTTCAAATGTTTGAATGTTTAAATGTTTAAATGTTTAAATGTTTAAATGTTTAAATGTTTGAATGTTTAAATGTTTAAATGTTTAAATGTTTAAATGTTTAAATGTTTAAATGTTTAAATGTTTAAATGTTTAAATGTTTAAATGTTTAAATGTTTAAATGTTTAAATGTTTAAATGTTTAAATGTTTAAATGTTTAAATGTTAAATGTTTAAATGTTTAAATGTTAAATGTTTAAATGTTTAAATGTTTAATGTTTAAATGTTTAAATGTTTAAATGTTTAAATTTTAAATGTTTAAATGTTCAAATGTTAATATGTTGCACATTATTGAAAGAATAAGACTTTGATATTGTCAATACCACTTTTATTTTGACAATATCAAAGTCTTATTCTTTCAATTATGGAAAAATACCACAACATCTCATACCATACAATCAAATCATGTTGCGCATTTACAGCGAAACGCGGTAATAGATTTTCATGAAATTTGACAGGTATGTTCATTTTTTAATTGCGCGTCGACGTATATACAAGGTTTTTTGGAAATGTTGCATTTCAAGGATAATATAAAAGGAAAAAGGAGCCTCCTTCATATTTATGCCAATATTAGAGTAAATATCAGACTATAGAATTATTCATCATAAATCAGCTGACAAGTGATTACACAGATGTGTGGAGAAGCCAGTCTATTGCTGTATTTGCATAAGGTCTATAGTTTCAATCAGGTACTTGTGGATGAGAATACTGCGTGAGGTCTACTGTTCACAGAACTACTAGCACATTTCATTGTACTTTTTCTTTGGGGCTACTTTTAATATAAGAAAATACAAATCTCAGTACCCTTTTAAACTATTTTGTCACAACATGATTGTTTCGGACATTAATTTCGGCCATTTTCAAGTTATTTGAAAATATTCATGAGATCTACAATAAGTGTAATGACCTATCAATCTCTCACGTAGCTAATGTACATTTTAACTTCGATTAAGGTAGCTAATGCTCCTTTTAACTGTGGTTAAGTGGGTCACCATTTCAGTAGGCCTCTCTACACATACACTCTCACACATACACAGTTTACACGCACACACACACATGCGTAAGAGGTCAGTAACTGTAAACTGAAGAGTGCTGTGGTAAAGCCTACTAACCTCTCTCATTGACCATAGAGTATAGAGTCGATTCCCAGTACAGTAAATAACCTATTTCACCGTCAATAAGAATGTCTCTGGGAACGAGGCTACTATAGTAAGGTACACGTTATAATGGCAGTATTTGATTAACATTGGTGTTGCTATCCTTGTCTATCATTCGACAAAGCAGATAGCGCTATCCTTCACTACCTCTACAACATTGTCAGATCGGGTTCCAAAAATGTAGCCTCATATTCGACTAATAAAATATTCAATCGAAATCATAGATATCTATTATTGAATCATTAAAAAATATTTTCTCTTGGCGAATAAAATACAGTTTCCTATCATCTATAATTTATAATAAAGGAAAGAATTGGCTTATACATGCAACATTGGCAGATCGGGTTCCAAAAATGTAGTCTCATATTTGACTAACAAAATATACAATCTAAATTATGAAAATCCATTATTAAATCATTGGTAAATATATTTTCTTGGTGAATAAAATACAGTTTCCTATCATATATTGTATAATAAAGAAAAGAATTGGCTTATACATGAACGGGATTAGATTAGATTTCTTTATTTATGTATGTTACAATATTTACTGGCTTATACACTAATTTACATTAACCCCAAAAAGACGCACTGGGGTGTTTCACACCCCAGGGATTTTTTCTTCTGTTCTGCAGTTGATAATAACAAACAGATGGGAAATTTCGCCTAGTCTAAATTAGGTTTGTAGCATTGTCAACTGCTTTCCACCACTTTCAGTCAGTAAAAGCATTCTACAAGGTCACCAGCTCATCTTGTTCTTCGTTTGGGGTGTCTAACACCCCAGAATGTCTTTTACGTTGGACTTTATCAAATACTTTAATTAAAAAGATTTATTTGTATATTGTATTGACCACTACGAATGTGGTATGGGATGATGGATCAGAGTGGAATGATTGCTATGATTCTCTACAACTTGAGGTTCAAAACAAAAAAGTGAAGAGACGTGAGTTTTTGATGAAGTTGTCATTGGCAATGATCAAGCCATTCCTTCAAACCAGATTAGGAGCTCCAACACTCAGACGGAACATACGTATTCTAAAATTAGTATAAATATTGATAAGCAGTGTCTTTACTTTCGATTTCTGTATGCACTTGGAACAAAAATGATTGAGAATTGATAAATTATGGGCTAAGTACTTGTTTTCTCTATATTTTTCAGAGAAACATGCAAAATTAAATTGGGGAGTTCAACACCCCAGTGTTGAACTCTGTGTTAGCATGAAGTAAGTGTGTCGCTGTAGGGTTATATGACGATAATGCTAGTTATTCAACGGATTTCACAAAGTATAAATAATTTTAATCAATGAGAATAAAGATAGAATGCAATTAGAATAACGATAATATAATAATGTGATGTAACTTCATAAATCGGGGTGTTTCAACAAATAATTGTCGATTTTCTAAGAAGGATATAAAATATCCTTTCCCATTAACACAAATCTCGGGATTGATTGATTGAGTACTTTATTTATGTAGATTACAATATATACTGTCTTATACACTTATATACAATAGCTTACAATACAGCAAAATTATAGATGAATTTACATAATATAGACTAAGAAAATAATTATTGAACTGTATATGATATGAAAAAGCAATTTGTAATAATTATAATAACTATAGATAATTATATTGTTATGCATCTACGGGATAGGAGATTCGCGAATGACGCATCATCACGTCTGAACTACTGCATTGATTTACTTTAAATTTTGCAAATAGATTCTGAATTTACCGAGGATGGTTATGGGTCTATTTTGAATTCTTTGAGATATCAATGGGACCAGTTTTCAGTTTGTCAAGTTTTCTATAAAATTAGACCCTTGCGTAGCCCAACGTGATAGTTTGTAATAATATTATAAACAGTTAATATTACATCTGATATACTGGTATCAGTTATCCTCTACAGAAGGCAGTGTCAAGGCAGAGAATCGACAACGCTGTTCTCCCATCTTTCTCCACTGCCATTAAAACCCTAACCTCCTTATAGGCTACTAAATCCATCAACTTTAAAATAATCGAGAAGTTGAACTGAATGCTATACTGGTAGTTTCAAAACCAAAACAAGGAAATGCATTAGACAGTGAACATTGGGACATAGTTCAAGAATTCCAAACTGGCTTCCAAGTCATAAGTGAATCAGTAATTAATCTAGAACTAGACTATCAACAAACTTGATACGGTCTCAGATCTGGTTGAAAGTAATTCCGAACAAGTTGATTATTTATGTTGAAACAAGCCTGTGATATTTGATACTGTATCATTATTTATTGATACTGTATCACTGTTTATTGATACTGTATCATTGCTAATTGATATTGTATCATTGTTCATTGATATTCTATTACTGTACATTAATACTGTAATTCATATTCCTCAAAATGCGAACAAGTTTATTATTTATGTTGCAACTACCCTGTGATATTTGATTCTGTATCATTGTTCATTGATACTGTATCACTGTTTATTGATACTGTATAATTGTTCATTGGAACTGTATCATTGTTTATTGATACTGTATCACTGTCCATTGATACTGTATCATTGTTCATTCATATTCCTCAAAATGCGAACAAGTTGATTATTATTTATGTTGCAACCACTCTGTGATATTTGATTCTGTATCATTTTTTTTTGATACTGTATCATTGTTCATTGATACTGGATCATTGTTAATTGATACTGTATCGTTGTTCATTGGAACTGTATCATTGGTCATTGATACTGTATCATAGTTCATTCACATTTCTCAAAATGCGAACAAGTTGATTATTTATGTTGCAACCAATCTGTGATATTTGATACTGTATCTTTGATATTGTATCATTGTTTATTGAAATTTTATCATTGTTGATTGATACTGTATCACTGTTTATTGATACTGTATCATTATTAATTGATACTGTATCATTGTTCATTGATACTGTATCATTGTTCATTCACATTCCTCAAAATGCGAACAAGTTGATTATGTATGTTGCAACTACTCTGTGATTTTTGATACTGTATCATTGTTTATTGAAATTGTATCACTGTTAATTGATACTGTAGCACTGTTAATTGATACTGTATCATTGTTCATTGATATTGTATCATTTTCATTGATACTGAAACAGAAATGATACTGAACTAATTCTGGATAATGACCCTACAGACAAATACAGTGAAATATAGACATTTTTTGAAATTATTTTAAAAGTTGAGAGTGATATAATATGCTAGTTTAGTTTATAGTGAGGTCCACGTTATAGTGTAAGTGGAGAAAGATAGGAAAACAACGTTGCTGATCCTCTGTCTTGTCAATGCCTCCTATAGACGGTAGCTGATACAGCTTTATAGATATAATCAGAGAAAACTCCTATAATTGTAATTCTGTGATATAATATTAACTGTTCATTCTCGTTTAAAATAATCAATTATATTCTAGGAATCATATTTTTCAATAACTCAATAATGAATTTTCTTAATAAGGATGAAATATTTTGTTAATTGATTATTAATTCTACATTCCTAAAAGGCGATCTGGCAACAGAGCAAAGCGATAAAGAGATAACGCTATCCGCTTTGTTGAATGATATACAAGGATAGCAATACCATTGCTAATCAAACACTGTCATTATAACGTGGACCTCACTATAGGATCACTTTATAGTCTTTAAATTGCGTTTTAATGATACTTGATCTAATGTTACTTTCAGCTGGTGATCAAGGATTGATTTCAAAATAGTGGTTGAATAAACTGATGTATGATATGTGGTATCTGAGGCTAATATTGTGATATTATCTCCTATTTTTCAAACTAGTTTAACGAGGATGTGGTATGATTGACCCAATAAATGATAGGCGTGTAATGATCACAAATTGACCCAATAAATAATGGTATGCGATAAACAAACTTAAAATATTTTCATAATTATTATTAAACGAAAATCCTAAATAAATGCTGCAAATCACCCCGAAGACTTCTGCTACTGCAGACATTGACAACAGGGTTAACAGCTGTAAAATATTTTCACTACCACTGTGCACTGTATACAACATGTTTGTTGTAGGAATTATTGATAAATCTATTATGCCAATTTAGAGCTCAGGCGTCCCAACTTTAGGCGAAACTTAGCCTCCAACAAAACATTTTTATACCTTAGCTGAGCCTGTACCAAGTTTGAACATTTTTTTGTCAATTTGTTCTTAAAAAAGCTGAGGAAACGCAGAAAAACGCTGGAAAACTGCAGATTTTGGGCGTATCTTTGGCGTTATTTCAAATTCCTTCTAACACAATATTATTACACCCTAGCTGAGCTTCTGTACTAAATTTGAACATTATTTGTTCATTAAATTTGTTCTCGATAAAGCTGAGAAAACGCTAAAAAAACGCTGGAAAAACGCTAATTTTGGGCGTATCTTTGACGTTATTGCGAATCCCTTCTAACACATTATTACACCCTAGTTGAGCTTCTGTACTAATTTTGAACATTATCTGTTCATTTGTTCTCGATAAAGCTGAGAAAACGCTAAAAAACGCTGGAAAAACGCAGATTTTGGGCGTATTTTCGGAAAGTTTTCCAAATCCGTTCTTAGTGCGCCTCTAAAGGGCCAACTCAACATACCTACCAAATTTGAACGTTTTTGGTCCGGTAGATTTTTAGTTCTGCGAGTGAGTGAGTCAGTCAGTCAGTGAGTGCCATTTCGCTTTTATATATAAATATAAATGGAAGATATTGATGTATTTTCTATTCGTCAAAAGAATATATTCCCTCAGGATTTGGTAATAAATTTGAGATGAATATTTTGGTAGTTCATTATATTTCTTCATATCTAGAAACCGATTCGCCTACAGTACGGACTACGGAGGTAGAAAAGGGCAGAGTTATCTGCTTTGTCCAATGACAGACAAGGATAGCAACACCAATATCAGCTGTTTACTTTATTACGTGTATCTCACTTTAGGGAGATTGGCAACGCTGTGGAATTATGTCTTGTATTCTACTGTATCACTTATTTATTCATTTATCTATTTATCTATTTATCTATTTAACTATTTATCTATTTATCTTTTTATCTATTTATCTATTTATCTATTTATCTATTTATCTATTTATCTATTTATCTATTTATCTATTTATCTATTTATCTACTTATCTATTTATCTATTTATCTATTTATCTATTTATCTACTTATCTATTTATCTATTTATCTATTTATCTATTTATCTATTTATCTATTTATCTATTTATCTATTTATCTATTTATCTATTTATCTAATTATCTATTTATCTATTTATCTATTTATCCATTTATCTATTTATATATTTATCTATTTATCCATTTATCTATTTATCTATTTATCTATTATCTATTCATCTATTCATCCATTTATTTATTTATTCACAACAATAAGGAAGCATATGGGAGAATCCCAAAAACTGCTCCAAACTGCTCCCCAATCAAAAAAAAAAATAGTACAATAATTACTTTACAAAGAAATTGGAAATTGAGAGAAGGAAAAACTATTTCATATTAGTGAAGAAAAAACAATGTTATTAGAAACTAAATATACTGAATACTGGAGACTACACTATATACTAGAAACCATATACAATATGAGAATATGATTGATTGATTGATTGAGTACTTTATTTATGTAGATTACAATATATACTGGCTTATACACCTATATACAATAGCTTACAATACAGAAAAATTATAGATGAATTTACATAATATAGACTAAGGAAATGATTTTTGAACTGCATATATGATATGAAAAAAGCAATTGGTAATAGCTATAATATTGTTATGCATCTACATAAATTGGCGGAGCTTTGGACATATCAATGTCCATTCTTCGGAAAGAATATTCAAAATATCCTTCTCACTAACTCTCTACCAAATAAGAGAGGAATCAAGAAATTACAAATAACATTCCAAGAATGATGTGAATTATGCTGAGATTTACTTATGAGATTGAGGTGAATGATAACAGAGCTAAGAATAGAAAAAGTAAACCACTATGCTATGTAAGTTGATCGTAGGAAAAATGGTGTTCGTTCACATTGGCTGCTTACATGCTTTCTTGAACTGACTGGGATTCATATGAAACTGTACCCTACTGTAACCAACTGTATACTACTGTATCCTACTGTGTTCGACTGAATCCTACTGTGTCCCACTGTATCCCATTTTATCCTACTGAATCCTCCTGTAGCCCACTGTATCTTACTGTATCAAACTGTATCATACTGTATCATACTGTATCCCACTCTATCGTACTGTATTCTACTATAGCCTACTCTATCCTACTGTAGCTCACTGTAGCCTACTGTATCCTGCTATATCCCACTGTATCTCACTGTATCTCACTGTATCCTGCTTTATCCTACTGTATCCTACTGTATCCTTCTGTATCCCACTGTATCCTACTGTATCCCACTATATCCTACTGTATCCCACTGTATCCCACTGAATTCAACTGTATCCCACTGTTTTCAACTGTATCCTACTGTATCTCACTGTATCCTACTCTATCCTTCTGTATCCTATTGTATCCTACTCTATCCCACTGTATCCCACTCTATCCTTCTGTACCCTATTTTATCCTACTCTATCCTACTGTATCCTACTCTATCCCACTGTATCCCACTGTATCCTACTGTATCCTACTGTATCCCACTGTATCCTACCGTGTCCTACTGTATCCTACCGTATTGGTCCACTGTCAAATAATCAGTCCGAGTTGAAAGCAGTCAGATGTCAAGAAAGTCTCAAAAAATTTCTTCATGAATCACGAAAACTCCAAGTTTATTCATGGAAATACAGTACTAGCCAAAGAAGAAGAGGAGGAAGAAGAAGAAGTAGAAGAAGAAGAAGAAGAAGAAGAAGAAGAAGAAGAAGAAGAAGAAGAGAAGACAGAAGAAGAAGAAGAAGGAGAGAAGAAGAGAAGAAGAAGAAGAAGAAGAAGAAGAAGAAGAAGAAGAAGAAGAAGAAGAAGACGAACAGGAGAAGAAGAAGAAGAAGAAGAAGAAAGAAGAAGAAAAGAAGAAAGAAGAAGAAGAAGAAAGAAGAAGACAAAAGAAGAAGAGACCAGGAGGAAGGAGAAGAAGAAGAAGAAGAAGAAGAAGAAGAAGAAGAAGAAGAGGAATGAGATTGAGAAGCTTCTTCATAAGAGGAAGAAGGTGTTATCACAACACAGTAATGTATTGAATATTGTTGATTTCTGTTGATAACGAACAAATATATTTGATTCCAATTCCCAATATATTTCAATCAATTCCTCATCACTAAACCCGGAACTAAGAAAAAACGAAAACGGATATATCTCAGATAACCGGATATTCACTGTAGTTGCACTTAGCGAAAATAACCTAAAAAATTCCGACCACTTCCGGAAATATAATACACACTACTTGAGTGTAGCCTATAGCTTGTTAAGTGATCATATTATTTACATGTTTACAGTGATCGAGATTCACTTGGAACTGTCACAGTTGGTTGAATAAGGAACCTTGATGCTACGTATGAAGAATACTGTCAGTTTATCACACAGTTTCAGGAAGGTATTTTATAGTTGGGTTCACTAGAAAATGTCAGCATTTGTTGAATTGGAAGTATTGATGTTATTCTATGGGGAATACTGAATGTTTTGGGCACATAATTTCGGAGAGTGGCATTACATGCAGTGTTGAACGCTTTCAACTTTCTTTGGCGAAAGTTTTCACTGTTGGTTGGTTGGTAGGCCTGAAATAACATTCGATATTGGAGTAGTGGACTTGATCTCATTCCAGGACCACAACAGACTTGCGTAACTTGACTGTGTTTTTGTGTTTTGAAACTTGTTTGTGAGGTTGACACGCGAAGTTTGAGGCAGGAAACATGTTTTTAGAAAAGGTGATAGCAGAGTAAATTTGAAATTTAAATTGAAATTGAAATTTATTCATAACACTGACAATTTACAAACAAAATTATTTTATGCAATTAAATAATGAAAATCATAGGACTAGGTATAATTTGTACAAATTCGCATCATATGTTTCAAACCTAACACTTATTCGTAAGCAATTAATTTATATAGCTCCAAAACTAATAAATTCTATTCCACCCGGCTTATCATAGAATACCTTCCAAAAGTGTACAAGATATTAAGAAATGGAACTGGGAGTCATTATTTTGATTTGTATATTGTGTAGATAATTTAATTTACATCCATTGTAATTGTACTACTATTCTGCTAAATTTAAGAGTCTCGATACATAGCTTGATTAATTCTCTTAGAATATAAGTTGTAATTTATTTATGTTATTTTGTATACATCTTTTTCTTGTTTTAATTAGATGTGGATGACCGAAGTTTGACAATATGCTACTCCTACTGGCGAACAAGTGATTTTCACTTATGCCAGTGGTTTCATTTCCACCTCTTGTACCTTTATTTTGTTGATAGAATGTAAGTAAACTAGATTAAGGTACATTATCCTAAATTTTGTAATTGTTGAATTTTGTGGAGGAAATAAATTTGATTTGAATTGAATTGAAAAAAAGGAAATGAACTTAACAAATCAGTACAATAATTTTCAAAAAATAAGAAACTAAAATACATAGTAAAATATCATCTTCTAATTCTATTTATATAAATGGAAATATCATCATAATGAATTGTATTATCATTTAAACATAGAAATGAAAGAAAATGGAAATGAAAAAATTGTTACTATAGTGAGGTCCACGTTATAATGGCAGTGTTTGATTAGCAATGATACTTGCTATCCTTGTCTATCATTCAACAAAGAGGATAGCGCTATCTCTCTCTCGCTTTGCTCTGTTGCCAGATCGGCTTCCAACAATGTGGAATTAATAATATTTATCAATTAAAAAAATATTTCATCTTAATTATGAAAATTCATTATGAAATTATTGAAAAATATAATTTCTTGCTTAACCCTTGGACTACCAACCTTCTTCACATACACGGAATAACCAACTGGGGTAACTGGTCACCCCAACAAGATTTCTGTTTTATATCTTTATTCTATTTTTTTCCATTAATTCATCTATGAAATGCATTACAAAAGCTTTTAATATAATTAAAAATAATTTTCTTTTGTTTAAAAATATGTTTTCAATCAAAAACTGACAGGACAAAAAAATTGAGCTTCTATCAAATAGATGTAGGGGAAATGTTGTCAAATAATTAATTATGGCTATAGAGAAGCAATTTTTTCAAATTTAGATTTCAAGTGATCATTATGAATCAGGTTTGGCGAAAAAATGATAATTGGACATTAAATTTATATCTTATGCATTCCGATAATGGATGGAATATACCAAAAAAGTGCATGACATGGAATACCAAGCGGGGTAATAGAGTTACCCAAAGGATAAATCTGCTAATAATTGAAAAAATAAGAGGAATGAAATGATTTTACGAGAAAAAACAACTAAAGTGATATGTTTTTAACAAGTACTCAAGGTTTCAATGAAATACAACAACATTATGTACAAAAAAATGGGGAAAATGTAGGTTGGGGTAGTCCAATTACCCCGCTTGGTAGTGGAAGGGTTAATAAGAAATAATTCATTATTTTAAACGAGAATGAACAAATAAACCTAAATGAATAAAAAAATAAATGAATGATAAATGGATAAATAAATAAACCTGTATCAGCTACCGTCTGTAGGAGGCATTGACAAGACAGTGAGTATTGGCAAAGTTGTTCTCCTATATTTCTCCACTGCCATTATAACGTGGACCTCACTATAGACAGAGTTACGAACACTATACCTCAAACATAACTTAACTTATTTTTGAGATTGTTTTATTCTTTGGTAATATGGAGAGGAAAATGTGTATGAAAATTTGTTGATGGGATTTTGGAGTTATCCAATAGAGCTCTGGATATTTCGAAATCCTCAGAAAAATCAAATAGAAAAGAGAGTATATTGTATATTTTGGGTATTAAGCGAGTATAGAACCCAATACATAGAGAGTTTCATTAAATGTTTTCCACCTAGAAACATTATTTTTCAAAGAACATCTTTCAGTTCTTGTACATTTTTGTCAATGATTATTCATCTTTATATTTCTATTAGTAGTAGTTGGAAACAAGCAAATCATGAAGTCAAACCAAAGTCATAACACTAATAAATTGGGATAGTAAGAATATGCAAAGCTTAGAACTGATTGAACAGATCACAACTGTCAATAAAGTACGTATTTCTTGAAAGATTTTGTCCTCTTCTCCACGATTCTTCTTCGCCTTCTCGTTCTCCTTTCCATTCTTCTTCTTCTTCTTCTTCTTCTTCTTCTTCTTCTCCTTCTTCTTCTCCTTCTTCTTCTTCTTCTTCTTCTTCTTCTTTCTTCTTCTTCTTCTTCTTCTCTTCTTCTTTTCTTCTTCTTCTTTTCCTTTTCTTTTTTCTTCTTCTTCTTCTTCTTCTTCTTCTTCTTCTTCTTCTTCTTCTTCTTTCTTCTTTCTTCTTCTTTCTTCTTCTTCTTCTCCTTCTCCTCTCCTCCCCCTCCTCCTCCTCCTTCTTCTTCTCCTTCTCTTTCTCCTCCTCCTCCTCCCTCTCCTCCTCCTTCTTCTTCTTCTTCTTCTTCTTCTCCCTCTTATTCACCATCTTCTTCTTCTCCTCTTCCTCGTTCTTCATCCTCTCCTCCTCATGCTCCTTCTTCTTCTTCTTCTCCTTCACAACCTTTTCTTCTTCAATAAGGAATTGTACGCTGCCTTCTCCTGATTCTTCTTCTTCTTCGTCATTCAGTCAATCATTCAATCTAATTCAAATTAATTTTATTGAGACCAAAACAATACACATCCAAGCCTAACCAGTCAATCAGTCAGTCGGAGCAAACTTTCAAATAGATATATTAAGATTCACTTTAAACTGACTGTCTGCATAGTTCAAATGGGAAGCATAGGATGTTGGCAGGTTGAAGTGAACCCACCATAGCTAGCGGCTAGCTGTAATAAAATTACAGGTATTACTATACCTATATTATGAGAGTACACTATATATTCCTACTATAACAGTGAGTAATAGTACACTATATACATATCTATGTATGCTATAGCATATATGAGCTCCACTGAAACAGGTGTAGTGTAATATCTATATGTATAAACTAGTCTGTAACTGTTGATATAATTGGGCTGTCTACAAAATTACAGGTAGTCAAGTCTGCTCTGTGCTCAGGTATGTGGTAAGCTTACATACTGACACAGTCACCGACTCACGAACCTGGAAGAAGAAGAAGATGATGAAGAAGAAGAAAAAGATGAAGAAGAGAAAGAAGAAGAAGAAAAAGAAAAAAGTAGAAGAAGAAGGTGGATGGGTTGATAGGATAAATGAAACAAAGTATGCAACACTATATTTCTAGTAATGCAGAAAGTAACAACTAACTTACTGAAATTATTTATTATTCAGGTCCACTAAACTATGTTAATGTACTCATTTCATTTCCTTTTCAATAAGTAAATGGAACAACTGCAGCTAGTATGTATTATTAAATTCATAATTTATTATGTCATCTATTATTTATAACCTATTGATTGTCTTTTTTCAGGAATATGATGTCCTCCTTCAAAATTCTCTTCTCCACCCTCCTCATATGTCTACAATGTTCTGGAAATACTTTCGGTGAGTTTAAGACATTTTTTCTTCATAGACGTTTCCATAACTCTCACGCAGAGTGATAGAAAATTTTTGATTCTTTATCACAAATGACAATGTATTTATTCATTTATTCATTCATTCACATTGTGTACAAATACTTAACATGAGGAAAGGCACAACAGGCTCATGCCCAAAACTGTCCCATTTCCAATTTATACTATACTGTCCAAATCAAAATGTTGGTTATGTCACTTTCACTTTTCAAAATACAATTTACAATCTCCAATACTCAGATAAAGGAGCAAATTTTGAATCAAATAGATACTATTAGAGTCTGAAATTTAAAAATCTAGAACAGTAACTTAATAATTAATTAAAAAGTCTAAATTTTGAATGAAACTAGAAATTTTTGAGCTAAAAACTTCACACTTTACAGAAAACTACTTTATGGTATTGCCAGGTCTTGCAAGACTATTGCATACTAACATTACATTTTAATGGAAACAAATTTAAGTATTTAGAACTGAGAATAAATATGTCGATGAGCATCAAAATTCGGTTAATTGAAATGGTAAGATGATAGTTTCTTTCAAAATCGAGTCACCATTTAGATATATCTAGCCTACTATATTGATTGGATTAATTTATGTTGCTCATTTCAATTGATCACTTATAGATTAGAATAGAATATATTCATTATCTAGGAGATGATAAACATTAGTATATGCTTAGTATAGCAAATAATTGATAGAGTTTAGTATACTGTGATTATAGTAAAAGATACACTCTTGTAAATTTAAAAGTATGCTCTTTAAAAACCTGGAGTATGTTCGTTTGTGTAGTATGCTCTTAACTCATTTCCATAGTGTATTGGATGACATAAAGTTGAAATTCATAGACAATATCCTTATTTAGAAGACAATGAACAAGGAGATAACAAAGCGTACATTTATTTATTTATAATTTCTACAAAGTAGCACTGATTGGGAGAGAAAAACTAAGGATACTCCTTGTACCTTGAAAATCAACAATGAAATTTTGTGCATCACTTGGCATTTAATGTACTGTACCCAGAGTAAAGAATTATATAATACTAGCCGTCAGGTTCGCTTCGCTCGCCATATACGTCTAGCCAGGGGGCGCCCGACTGGATCGTCCAAGAATGGGATAAGCGGGCTCGCTTCGCTCGCCTGCATTTTTCATTTGAGCATGCTTCATTCCATCAGGAAATCAAAGTACTGAGGAAAACGCAGAAAAGTTGAGAAAAACGTTGGAAAAACGCTGATTTTGGGCGTATCTTTGATGAAATATCAAAGTCACGTCATTACAAAGTTTTTGGACCATAGCTAATCCTCTGTACCGAATATGAAAATTTTCTGTCTATTACTTGATGGAATAACTGAGAAAACGCTAATTTTGGGTGTATCTTTGGTGTTATTTCAAATTCCTTATAACACAACATTATTACACACCAGCTGAGCTTTTGTAGTTAATTTGAACATTTTCTGTTCATTTGTTCTCGATAAAGCTGAGAAAGCGCAAAAAACGCTGTAAAACGCAGATTTTGGGCGTATATTTGGCGTTCTTGCAAATTCCTTCTAATACAACATTATTACACTCTAGCTGATCTTCTGTACTGAATTTGAACAATCTATGCTCATTTGTTCTCGATAAATCTGAGAAAAAGCAAAAAAACGCTAATTTATTGCGTATCTTTGACTATTGCAAATTCCTCCTAACACAACATTATTACACCCTAGCTGAGCTTCTGTATCAAATTTCAACATTTTCTGTTCATTTGTTCTTGATAAAGCTGAAAAACGCAGATTTTGGGCGTATCGTTGGAATTTTTTTTCAAATCCGTTGTTAGTGCGCCTCTAAAGGGCCAAGTGAACATACCTACCAAATTTGAACGTTTTTGGTCCGGTAGAATTTTAGTTTTAGTTCTGCGAGTGAGTCAGTGAGTCAGTCAGTCAGTGAGTGCCATTTCGCTTTTATATAGATTATAGAGTATGATTTTGATATCCTGCAATTGAACAAATCTGAATAACCTTCAGCCTCTTCCAATAAAAATGATAATGTAATTTTCTATAAGCTTGAGTACCTATTCAAGAATACATTCTGTACTCTTTGTATTTATCCACATAAAAATGACAAAAACAATCATTGAAATCCAACAAAGAAAACTCTGACCTGATTTCCTGTAATAAATGTTGAGAAATCATAAATCTTTGAACGCGTCAATTCATAGCATGATTCATCATATTTTCTCATAAAGTCATAAAGTCACTCCCACTGTCATTAAAACTGTTAATGGCCTGTCAATTTTAACGACCGATCCGTAAGATATTGTTCCAAGCACCCGGTTAACTATAGTTAACTGTAGTTTTAATATTGCCGTTTCGAATTCCCCGGTTAACTATAGTTTTAGTATGGCAGTCAGGAGAAAGTTGGGTAAGAAGTCCTCAATACATTCAAGAGAAATATCAAAACACGATAAAAGTTCTCGGTTCCCTTTTTGGGGCTACTGAAACACAATGAAAGTAGTATATCTTTATTTTATTGAGAAACAATCAGTAACTCTTCAAGGGTAACCGTATTCAATCGGACTAATCTGCCGGCCGAATATGGTCGTCCATTGGAACCGTTTACGTCAGTCTAGTTGCCAATTATTGAATTAACTACTAACATGGCCAAAATTTTTACTACTACTACCAACATTTTTCATAAAAAATGATTATAATTATTGAGATTTTCAAAATTGAATAAACAATATTTACTAAATTAGTTATACATTACAATAATCTTACCTTCAACAAATATCAACTAAATTGGTCATTCATTATCTCTCTTTCTTATCTTTGTTCACAGATTCCTTTGAACATCACGACAATTATATCTTTTGTCGTTTTGTCTCGCATATCCTACAATGGAACATGCACTTGAACCGAACTTATCAACTTTTTCATTGTCCATAGTTAGAACTTCATGAAACAGAACAACTTCAAAAAACAAAAACAAACGAGACTGTGGAACAATTTTAGGTTAGGAACACTTTGTTGTCTCAGCTCGCCTAGTTAGTTCGGCCGGATAGAGCCGGAAAATCCCATTCAATTCGGATTGAAAAATTGATCGGCCGGAGACGGCAGTGCACGGCCGTAAGAACCTGTTGCAATGCACGAGCATCTATTCCTTTCTTTGTTGGGGGATCGTTCGGTAGTTTTCGGCCGATGCTAGTTCGGACGAAAACGGTTCTAGTGGACGGCCCACCAAGAGTCACTTCAAGTGTGAATTTTTGTGTAATACTGGATCTCAGATTAGAATTGTCCGCCCCTTCTTATAACAAAGACACTAGATCCAACAATTGGAAAGTACATAACTTGAACTTAGATCAAACTTAATCGCCGTTTGTTGATAATAATTATATTTCCTAGGAATCGGAAGTACTTGTCAGCTATAAATAAGTTTCAGAATGACTTTCACTTAGAGGCCAATGCACTTCCGATGCACTTCTTTAAGTTGCATTGGTTTCCCCATTGCACTTTGTTGATGCACTCCACTGCACTGACCAACGGTTCAAGATGCAGTCTATTGTAAGATACATCTAATGTCGAAAATTTGAGAATTAATTCATGAATGATAGTTAATTATAGTAATAGCAATACTAGTTATGCTATTAAGTTATTTACATATGCATTCATTAAGCTATATAATCATGCATCTTTTTGTGTAGTTGAGAAGTTGATATTGTGGTAATTATTCATATTGAATGAAAAAAGACTAAGAAATTGTCAAAAAACCACTGATTTTCAAGAACAAGATATCTATTATCAGAGATTGACAATGGTGTAATAACCGAAACCGGTCTTTCTAATTATCAATAATCTCTGATAAACTGAGTTTATCAGAGATTGACAATGGTGTAATAACCGAAACCGGTCTTTCTAATTATCAATAAATCAGTGGTTTTTTGACAATTTCTTAGTCCTTTTTTCATTCAAAAATCATGCATCCTCACTATTCCAATTAATGAATGATATTCAATTATAGTAACATCACCCCATCTCACAAAAGACTATGACAAAAGTAAAAATTCTGGCTATGAAAAAAGAGACTGAAGAATTGAATAAATTAGGAAGTGGCTTGAATGTTTTTCTAGGTAAATGAATATACGAATTCAAACAAATTGTGTTTTTTTACAAATATACTCAACTAAATGACCGTCATATTAGATGATAGTGTCATCATGTATTTTTACCATAGTGGGGTCCATATTATAATAGCAGAACAACGTTGCCGATCCTCTGTCTTGTCAATACCTTCTATAGACGGTAGCTGATACAGGTTTATTGGTTTATTATTAACTGTTTATTCTAGTTTAAAATAATCAATAATATTTTATTATTATTGAGACCCGTTGTCTCCATTGTGAATAAATAAATAGATAAATTATATTTTTCAATAATTTCATAATGAATTCTTATAATCCAGATGGGATATTTTGTCATTTAATTATCAATTCTACTTTGTTAAAAGACAATCTGGCAACAGAGAAAACCGAGAAAGAGATAACGCTATCCGCTTTATTGAGTGATAGACAAGGATAGCAATATCATTGCTAATCAGACACTGCCATTATAACGTGGACCTCACTATAGATATAGCATCACTGTTTTTCTAGGTAAATGAATATACAAATTCAAACAAATAGTATTTTTTTTTCACAAATATACCCTTCCTCTACAGATATTGAACTATAAACTGGCAGGGAAAAGATCTATTGGTAGGCCACGGAAGAGATGGCAATAAATACACAACTTGTATAAATTATAGCGTAATTTTGTAATTGAAATATAGATATTAATAAGCTGTTTGTAAGTCGGAACAGGCATTAACCTAATCCTTGTACGTAAGATGATGATGATGACAAATATACTCAACTAAATGACCATCATGTTAAATGACAGTGTCATCATGTATTTTTACTAATACTCTTTTCATAGCCTGATCAAATAATCACTCAATCAATGACTGTCATTCAAAACAAGGAGCTCTCACACTATACTTCCGATCCTTATCAACCTCTGTGGGAGTTAAGTTAGGAGTTATCCAACAACGTTTCATTATCAGCTAACCTCCTCGAATTAACCTCTCTTCAGAAATAATCAAACACTTCACAACAATACTCTTCAGCTCACGGGAACTTGATACGTATTCAAGTAAACAATAGTCTGACCTTAGAACTTCTTTCAAATAAGGTCTAGGTTGAAACCTTTGGATAAGTTCTGAGCTATCTTATAACAATTGAATGATCGCTGAGTTGAGTTTCAGCGATAGAAAGGTCAAAACCTTGATGGATCGGATAAAAAGATGAATGATATTTGTTTTTCAGACAATGGATAAGATATTGGAGATATGTGGAAGACACTCATGTGATAGAAGATACAAGACTCATGGTTTAAGGTTTTAGGAGCCTATGATCGTTGATGTGAGAAATTAGGATCTGCAAATGGATTAGCAAAACTCTCTTCCGTTCAGGAGATATTACCACTTGAATATATTATTAGTTAGTCACCCTTTTCATCCTTCTTCCTTGCTTTTTCCGATTTCTTCACGACTCTAATATTCTCCTCTTTCTTGTCTCTTCTTTCTCTGCTCCCCTCACTCCTGCTCTTATTCTTCTCCTCTTCCTCTCATTCTCTCTCCTCTTTCTCTCCTCCTCTTTTTCTCCTCCTCTCTCTCCAGCTCTTTTTCTTCTCCTCTTCAACTCCTTCAGTCTCTCTCTATTTGGTAGAGAAATAGAGGGAAGTATATTTTGAATATACTTGATTTCACCAATGTGTTGCAGTTTCTTACCCATTCTCCTGATAACTTCTTCATTTGTATGAGATTCTCAGCATTCTGCGATAGGTCAACATCTCAGTGGCTTGTATTTTCTTCTCACCCCATCTATTCAATGTCCATGCTTCCACGCCATATAATAGTACAGGAAACACGGAACATTTAAGGAGACGCATTCGGCGTTCAAGCTTGATGTCTCTTGATGTCAGTAAATTGTTGATCCTGATAAATGTGGAACCTGCTTCATTATTCTGAGTTCTGAGCAGTTATCAGCATTAGAGGTTAACCGAGTCCTAAGGTATGTGTAGAGGTGCGTACAGACTTTCGCTCTCCTCCACAACCGAACGTCACTCCAGCAGAGCGATTGATGATCGACCGGGGAGCAACAGTGGTTCGACCGGGGAACGCGAGAAGATCTAACATCTTCCGTAACGTTCATGATGGGTGTGTGGGCGGAGCGACTGTCGTTAGTAGGGGTAAAGTGAGAGTTCTGGAGAAAAGCTGCCCCAAACCTGCCCCAAAGCTGCCCCCAAATCTGCCCCAAATCTGATTCTTGGTTCTAACCTTGCCCAATCCAATGTAATCTGATCTAACCTAACCTAGCCATACCCCTAATCTCACAATAAACCTCAAATGAAGATTTCCCACTTTTTTGGAAAAAAAAACTAGATCCAGCTTTTTTTTATTTCTTGAATAACTAAGAAACCGTTAATTTTACAAAAAATCTACAAGAGTAACTTTTTCCAGTAAATCTAATAACGAATCCATTGACACCCCATTTGTCAAGATTGAACAAAAAATAAGGATCTCATGGGAAAACTAGATCCAGTTTTTTTTATTTCTTGAATAACTAAGAAACCGTTAATTTTACAAAAAATCTACAAGAGTAACTTTTTCCAGTAAATCTAATAACAAATCCATTGACATCCCATTTGTCAAGATTGAACAGAAAATAAGGATCTCATGGGAAAACTAGATCCAGTTTTTTTATTTCTCGAATAACTAAGAAACCGTTAATTTTACAAAAAATCTACAAGAGTAATTTTTTCCAGTAAATCTAATAACGAATCCATTGACACCCCATTTGTCAAGATTGAACAAAAAATAAGGATCTCATGGGAAAACTAGATCCAATAACTAAGAAACCAAGAATAACTTTTTCCAGTAAATCCATTTGTCAAGATTGAACAGAAAATATGGAAAAAGTAGATCTAATTTCTTAAATAACTAAGAATAATTTTTTTCAGTAAATCCATTATTTGTCAAGGGATCCTAACTCTGAAACTGAGCAACAAGCATTTTTATGTTGAGACCTTTCTTAAACCTTAGCACTAAACCCCCCCCCCCCACAGGGTGGGGGGGTTGGGGGGGGCTTCACCCTCTGCCTTTAACCTGAACTACTTGAAAACTTACCTCAGGTTGTATTGAGAAGAAAAAATATATATAATAAAAATGTATAAGAAAGAAGTCAAGTCAGATATATTACTTGTTGATCAGAGTGTACATCTTGATGAGAGTATTACCAAATATGAGTATATCACTCACACACCATATATTCAACAGACATTTAATTACAATGATGAAATTCGAATTAGTTTAAAACAAGAAGATATTTATACACTTCCAAGTAGAAGTTTTCTCATAATTGAAGGCGAAATCAAAGTGAAAGATAAGAATGATGCTAAGAACTGCTAACAGGTCACATTTCAATTTCTGTAATCTGAACAATGTTAATCTCTATTTAAATGCTCAATCATTCCCCTATGAAAATATTGTTGGTAATAAACATTTATTGTATCACATGTTCTCTGAATTCCAAAATGAATACTATCCTTATAACAGCAGTACATCAATTGAGTATAAAACATTCGATGAATATGCACCATTGGTTGTTATAGACTGTAGTAAGCAAAATGAACTATTGAAATCTGGTGCAATAGACATAAAGTTGACATTGGAAACAACAAATAATTCTCAGAAAAAACCAGTGCCTACTGTTAATCCTCTATGATAATGAGTTTGAATATACACCACTGAGTGGAACAGTAAAAAGAGTATTATAAATCTTCTATAAAATAACAAAACTAGACATTATTCAAATCAAAAGTATTATCTACAAATGTATCAATATTTTACCTTCAGCATCATCCCATTAATTATTAGAATTGTTCTTGTCTTGATCTCCAACCATTTTCTTCAAATTTAATTTTAAAGCATTTTATATTATTATTTGATTTATCAGCTTCTTTCAAAGCAAAATACTGACTGTGTATCCATATGAGCTTAGATTTTTCATTAAAGTTGAATAATGTTCTTGGTCTGGGTAACCAAACCTATATTTTTTCTGGGTGTACTCACCTACATCTACAATTTCTTTCTGGGTGTACTCACCTAAACCTAAGATTTTTCACCTATATTATTACATTTTTTTCATACCATTCTTAAAAGAGATTCCAGAAGAGAGTGAGAATTGTTGGATTAAGTTTGGATCAGTCATATACTTCCATTCTTTTTCATTATTGAGATTAATGTTTGTATGAAAGTTGCAGCTAATGGTATACATTGTAAAAAATGGAAAAAATTCTGAATCAAATTTTTGATATCAACATTAATATCTCTATTATTATCTTTATCATACAAATATCGACCAAATTTATCAACACTCATGATCTATTTTTATAATAAATGTTTAATACAACCTGAGGTGAGTCTTCAAGTAGTTCAGGTTAAAGGCAGAGGGTGAAGCCCCCCCAACCACCCCCCACCCTGTGGGGGGGGTTTAGTGCTGAGTTTAAGAAAGGTCTCAACATAAAAATGCTTGTTGCTCAGTTTCAGAGTTAGGATCCCTTGACAAATAATGGATTTACTGAAAAAAATTATTCTTAGTTATTTAAGAAATTAGATCTACTTTTCTGTTCAATCTTGACAAATGGATTTACTGGAAAAAGTTATTCTTGTTTCTTAGTTATTGGATCTAGTTTTCCCATGAGATCCTTATTTTTTGTTCATCTTGACAAATGGGGTGTCAATGGATTCGTTATTAGATTTACTGGAAAAATTACTCTTGTAGATTTTTTGTAAAATTACGGTTTCTTAGTTATTCGAGAAATAAAAAAACTGGATCTAGTTTTCCCATGAGATCCTTATTTTCTGTTCAATCTTGACAAATGGGGTGACAATGGATTTGTTATTAGATTTACTGGAAAAAATTACTCTTGTAGATTTTTTGTAAAATTAACGGTTTCTTAGTTATTCGAGAAATAAAAAAACTGGATCTAGTTTTCCCATGAGATCCTTATTTTTTGTTCAATCTTGACAAATGGGGTGTCAATGGATTCGTTATTAGATTTACTGGAAAAATTACTCTTGTAGATTTTTTTTAAAATTAACGGTTTCTTAGTTATTCAAGAAATAAAAAAAAGCTGGATCTAGTTTTTTTTTTCCAAAAAAGTGGGAAATCTTCATTTGAGGTTTATTGTGAGATTAGGGGTATGGCTAGGTTAGGTTGGATCAGATTACATTGGATTGGGCAAGGTTAGAACCAAGAATCAGATTTGGGGCAGATTTGGGGGCAGCTTTGGGGCAGGTTTGGGGCAGCTTTTCTCCAGAACTCTCACTTTACCCCTACTGTCGTTCGATGGTGGTACGAGGGCGTTACGAGGGCGATACGAGGGAGGAGCGTGCTCGGTGCGGGTTGGAAGCGCGAATATGTGTACGCAGCTTAAGAGTCCACCCGCTCCAAAAGGCTTCCTTCAGCAAATACTCAACTTCAACTCATTGGTGAAATCAAGAAGCGCAAATTAAGGTACCTGGGCCACATAATGAGAGAACACAGGTATGGGATATTGCACCTCATTATTCCATGCAAAATAACAGGTAGGAGGTCAGTGCGGCGAAGAAGGATATCTTGGTTGCGCAATTTAAGGGTTCAATTTAAGGGGGATTTAAAGGTTTTTAAGGTTCAATTTAAGGGGTTTTTTGGTTCAAGTGCACCTCAAATGAACTTTTCAAGTCAGCTGTAAGCAGGGTGAAAATTATTGCCATCATGATAGCCAATCTCCGTCATGGTGACGGCACATGAAGAAGAAGAAGATATTATGAATATTCTTCCAGAAGAATGGACATTGATATATCCAAAGCTCCGCCAATTTATGTAGATGCATAACAATATTATCTAGTTATTCCAAATTGCTTTTTTCATATCATAAATATACAGTTCAATAATTATTTTTACTTTCCTTGCCCTATTACCATAGGTAAGGAAAGTATTGCTTTCCAAAAAAAATTAAGGTACCCTGATTTTATGTTTTCTATATGTTTCAAGGTCCCCTGAGTCCAAAAACATGATTTTTGGGTGTTGGTCTGTGTGTGTATGTGTGTGTGTGTGTGTGTGTGTGTGTGTGTGTGTATATGTGTGTGTATGTGTGTATGTCTGTGAACACGATAACTCCATTCCTAATTAACCGATTGACTTGAAATTTTAAACTCAAGGTCCTTATACCATGAGGATCCGACAGTAAAAATTCAATAAAATTCAATTGAAGATAGCGGAAAAAATGGCGGATAATTACTAAAAAACCATTTTTTTCACGTTTTTCTCGAAAACGACTCTAACGATTTTCTTCAAATTTATACCATGGATAGATATTTATAAGCCCTATCAACTGACATGAGTCTCATTTCTGGGAAAATTTCAGGAGCTCCGTAATATTGAGAAAAATGGCGAATAATGATTAAAAAACCATGTTTTTCACCGTTTTCTCGAAAACGGCTCTAACGATTTTCTTCAAATTCATACTATGGATAGATATTCATAGCCACTATCAACTGGCATGAAACTCATTTCTGGGAAAATTCCATGAGCTCCGTAATATTCTTCAGAAAAATGGCGGATAATGACTAAAAAACCATGTTTTTCACGGTTTTCTCGAAAATGGCTCCAACAATTTTCTTCAAATTTATACTATGGATAGCTTGTTCATAAGCCCTATCAAATGACATGAGTTTTTTCCTGGGAAATTGACATGAGTCTCCTTTCTGGGAAACCAATGGGGGGTCCACCCTATCCCTGGGAAATGTACTTAGTAACCTCCTTCTCGTGAATGAGGTAGGTAGGTGGAGCAGTGTTTATAAAAATAACACATAACTTAGTCAAGATATTTCATCTGTAGAACAGCTGTATTGACGTCTTTAAAAAAAATGACGACTAAAAAAATCATCGAATTTCACACAAAGAAATTACTCTGAAACCAATTATATATACACAATATACAGAAGTCTGATCGTAGTTTCAAATATGAGCAAGGAAAGTTGTGTGAGTGTACCACACCAGATTTTTTTATTAGTCTATATTATGTAAATTCATCTATAACTTTGCTGTATTGTAAGCTATTGTATATCAGTGTATAATCCAGTATATATAGTAATCTACATAAATAAAGTACTCAATCAATCAATCTCCTCTTTCTCTCCTTCTGTTTCTCTTCTCCCCTCTCTACTGCTCTTTATCATCTCCTCTTCGTTTACATCTCACTCTCTCCTCTTTCTCTCCACCTCTTCCCCTTCCTCTTTATCACTTCCCAATCACGACAGACCCAAAAACGTACAATTAATATCTTCAAGTTGACACATTATAATATGCAAGAACTGAAGAGGTCTTTTGTCATGCAAACTTAAACACTGTATGGTGAAAGCTCTCTTAACTGAAGATGAATGACTAAATTCTACAGACAGCATATCATTATCTTGTCAATTCTTTACTACAGTCAACTATTAAAATAAACTGTGGTCAGATTCACTTAAATCTTGCAGTATTCCTCATAATACAACATCAGTGCTTTCCATTCGAACAATGCTGACAGGTTGAGAGATGAAGAAGTCAAAGACAATGAAGAAATAACAAAATAACGAACGATAGAGCAGGATAACGATGTCCTATGATGAAATTTGGTGTCAAAAATGATGTCGAATAAAAGATTTTTGAATCTTGGAGCCGACAGAGTAGTGACGAAACTTGAAAGACGTTGGGATGTGTGGAAATATGGTGTGATAGGTTTGGCCTTCATGCTTGAAATAACCTCAAAATATTGTTTGCACACATCAGAGGAAATGTTTATTTTGTTGTTCAATACTGCGATTAGCAATACTGTGTCAAGTTCATTGTTCAAGTCTCCAAAATATGTATTATATTCAGAGGTTTTTATTTCAAGGTTTCAATGTTGTTGGAATACTATTATTCTTAAATACATACTTTTAATATGAATAAAAATATAAATCTCAGTACCCTTTCAAATTATTTTGTGACATGTTTCAGACAATCATAATATAATGTCCAAATATGTGACAAAATAATCTATAAGGGCACTGAGATTTATATTTTTATTTATATTAAAAGTAGCCCTAAAGAGAAAATACTATCTTTTGTTGTTGTGTGAAATACCTTTTGTTGTTGGAATACTATCATCAATATTCTTTCTGTTGTTAGTAGAAATCAAAGATTAGTTGAAACAAAGTATGTAGTAGAATCAGACTATGAATTAAATTTGCTTTGTGAAACGCATTTCTGAAATTCGCAAATTAAAGATCAGTACACGATATAATGGCAGTTAGTATTTGATTGTGTTGCTATCCTTGTCTATCATTCGACAAAGCAGATAGCACTATCCTTTCCTAGCTCTGCAACGTTGCCAGATCGTATTAACAATGTAGAAATATGATTAACTACCAAAATATTTAATCTCAATCAGGAGTATTTAGTATTTAATTTTTGAAAATAGAGTTTCGTGACGATGAAATATGATTGATTACCAAAATATCCAATCTCAATTATGAATATGTAGTGTTTAATCTTTGAAAATATAGTTTCGTGATGAGTGAAATATTTGTAACAAGGATGAATTATATCAACATTTTCCCTCATTTTGTCCCAAGTTAAACAACAATTTTGTCAGGCCTGAAGTTTGAATCGACACTGTATGTCATTTTGATGACGTCTACGATATCAGCTATATTCTGTGGAAAGCAGTGGCAGTGGCAATGGAAAGCATGGGCAACGCTGTTCTTCTATCTTTCACAACTGCTTTTATAACGTGGACCTCACTATATGTTCAGAGAGCTCATTATGTTGAAATACGTAGGTCTATTACTTCAATTTTCAATCACTATTAATATACAGTGGTAGAAAATGTAATTCTCATCCTATATCACAATTAATAATCAATATCGGGACACCGAGCTTCGCTCGATATTTTTATTTATTGATAAACAGAACACAATTAATTTTCTAAAATGATCGTGTTCATATTTCACAGCTGGCTATATGTCATCTTATGAATTTCGGGGATGCGATATTTTGATTTTTCACATACTCACTTTTTTACTATCCACAGCTGTTTCAGCCGAAGATGAATTATCTTTTTAATGTCATTCAGCGAGTTTCCCCAAGGATGAGACCTAGTGCAATAGAATTGTTATATCATAAACCCACTATGTTCCAAATATCGTGAAAATCATTAGAGCCGTTTTCGAGATCCGTTGAACATAAATAACCAGATATAAATATGCAGTAATTGCTCGCTTAATATAATAGGATCATGTATTATTATTTGAATAGAATACAATAGTAATGAGTTTAATTATGCTACATCCAAAGTGTAATTTTCAACCAAATTTTCAAATTTCTTTCCAATAGGCACATTACTCAACAAACTCAGCACAATTTTATCAAGTAAATCATTCAAATTTTTGGACAAATTCATTGTCCAAGTAATTTTAAGTTAGCTCTATCGATTCTGATTCAAGTTTCAAGTCCTATCGATATTGACTCAAAATATAAATCGAAGCAGAAATCAAATCCATATCCGATAACACCGGAAGTGGATGATGTCAATGACACATCAAGAAAGGAATTGAAGCCAAGTTGACGAAGCATATAATACACACTTTCACTTCTTCTTATAGACTGACTCACATATAACCCACACGTTATAATAAGTTGCAACCCTCCTTATAAGTGGAGCAAACGAAAGTAAAATGCAACACTTTTATGCATAAATTGACAGAGAAAGTGAATATCGAATTTCTGAAATGAATGTCAGGCTGATGAAAAAACGGAGTTGGAAATTTCTGTGATACGAGTAAATTTGAGTTTCTGCAATAAGAGGATTCACTTGAGTTACTTTTGCTTGTTTTCTTGAGTTACTTTCGCATATTATTATTGTTGATGAATTCATTCAACTTGAAATTATTTGAAAGAAAAATACATTATAGTTTTCAATAACACTATACTTCGTTTGATGAAATTTGTTGTATAGGAATTTATATTATGGGATTCCTCCATAAAATAGCTATACATCACTACAGCTGAAGATGTGTTGGTTTCGACACAAAATTGCAGTCCTGTGTACAAATTTATATATTAAATTATACAAATTTATATATATTATACAAATTTATATGTGTTTATGTTCCACATTTATGGCGAAACGCGGTAAGAATCCATACCATATTGTTTATATGTTTATATGTTGCGCATTTACGGCGAAACGCGGTAATAGATTTTCATGAAATTTGACAGGTATGTTCCTTTTCAAATTGCGCGTCGACGTATATACACGGTTTTTGGAAATCTTGCATTTCAAGGATAATATAAAAGGAAAAGGAGCTTCCTACATACGCCAATATTAGAGTGAAAATCACACTATAGAATCACTACAAATTATAGTTTTAAATACGAGCATAATTTCCCTATAGCCGATGACATAAATTATAATCTTAGACCCAATACAATAAGAAAATATGATATATATAACACCAACTCAGCTCTTCTTAGAAGGCAACTCTACTACATTAGCAGTAAATTCATATATATACTAGAAAGTGAATTTCCGAAATAATAAACACAGAAAAAGAGCCATAGAGGCATGGCTGAACTTTAATTATTTCCAATCGTTGACTTTTATACAATAAACAACTTTATATTATAAATTATATTTTTGAACACTTCATACACTAGATTCATGTTTATATATTACATTCCTGATTGAGCTGATTTACGACTCACACTGGCGCACAAGGAATCTTCCTTTTGCCGGTGTTTTTGCCTCACCTACTGTACTTATGCATGTGAGCATAAATTGAATCTTCATTTTATAACTATTATTTATAACATAAATGATATCTTTTCGTTATTATAATATCTAATTAAATGAATGTATGTATCTTGGTTTAAGTGCAGTAGCATATACTTATATTTATTTTTTGTATTCTGTTTTTGGCAAATTAAATTCATTCATTCATTCATTTCATTCATTCATTCATTCATTCATTCATTCATCATGAATCAGCTGCCGAGTGGATTATAAATTGCATGCAATTCAATATCTCAATGTAACTTGGTAAAAAATCAGCTGCTGTGTATACTATTAATTGCATACCTCATTGAATACAATTTTCATGCACTTATTGAATGAACTATCGATTGCATGCAATAACGTAAAATAACGTAGTATTGTCTCTCGACCTTTTTCTGCTTTGAACTCGGGCTGACCTGTTGCCAGTATGTCTTGAAGGAGATTAGCTTTTGATGTTAGCATTTTTGATACACCAACCCCAACAGCCGTTAGCCGTTTTCACACCGATATCTCGCCGACACGACATACAGACAGGATTTACTCTGATGGACAGTATAAGAGGAGGCTGTGGTTTATAATTGCGGTCTACTGATCACAGAATAAAATTACTAGTGATTTTGATGCTTTCCTCACTGAAAATACCAGACAACAAAGTAAGCTACATAAGTATTCTTTCATCCAATGTTACCCCACATACTTAACCGTTACCTGTAAGCGGATCCCAACATAATTATAACCTATAACTCATGTCGGTTGTCGAAGAGAAATTTGAAAGAAAATATTTAATACCATGGCTGACATACCATTAGAAAGAGACAGGTGAATATGAGTCACCCATCAAATGATTATTACCGAACAAGATGAAGAAAAAACCGTAGACTAGAAAGGGGAGGAGGAGAAGAAGGAGGAGAGGAGGAGGAGGAGGAGGATGAGTAAGAAGAAGAAGAAGAGGAAAAAGAAGAAGAGGAAGAAAAAGAAGAAGAAGAGATTACTGGGGAGGAGACGTTGTATCATTATCGTATTGGGGTCATAGTTCCGTTTTCGTTACAATAAAATCCTGGAGAGTGATTCAGATTTTTACTTTCCTTGCCCTATTACCATAGGTAAGGAAAGTATTGCTTTCCGAAAAAATTAAGGTACCCAAATTTCTAAATTTCTATACGTTTCAAGGTGCCCTGAGTCCAAAAAAGTGGTTTTTGGGTATTGATATGTATGTGTGTGTGTGTGTGTGTGTGTGTGTGTGTGTGTGTGTGTGTGTATGAGTGTCAAAAACAGGGTTTTTCGTGCTTTTCTCGAAAACGGCTCCAACGATTTTGATCAAATTCATACCTAGAAAAGTCATTGATAAGCTCTATCAACTGCCACAAGTCTCATATCTGTAAAAATTTCAGGAGCACTGCACCATCTATGCAAATTTTGATTTTAGATTTTAAAACAATTTTAGAATTTTGATTTTAAAACAAAAAACTGCAGGTGGAAAAGATTGAGCTTAAAAATTTCTACAATAAATGTTCAGTAGCATTTTCACCTAAAACTAAAAATAAGCTCGAAATTCGAGAAAATGTGATTATTCAATTGCAAATTGTTGGCAAATGTTGATTCTATTGAATCATTCACTATGGATAGCAGACTTCGTGTGTCTGCAGCACTATTGTCCTGCCACCAGCTGGCTCAGATCTTAGAAAAGTAGACCTGAGATGCGCGGGAACACTAGCGTCAGTTGATCAATTTTCATAACGGCAAGGAATGTTGTGTGAGTGCGCCACACCAGATTTTTGTCAGTAGAAATCGTAGTAATACAGAGTCTGGGGCTGGCCAACAACTTTAGAACATGCATGATAGAAGTGCACATGCATGTTCATCATGCAAACAAACATTTTCACCATGCATGTTTGTCATCTGCGAGAGGCTTCTAACACAAAATAAACAAACAATGATAATAAATCAACAACAAGAAATCTGAGAACCAAGCTCAAACATTTTACTCAAAGCCTTTCGCTGTGATAACACAATAATGTATACGGACATGTGTATCATGCACATGTCCTACCGTTATTGACCAGCATAATCCAAATATAATGATAACCATAACAATATAATCATAACAAGGACCTCATTATAGATTGAGTAAAATTAATACTAAAACATTAATGTATTAACCATCACATGGATGTACTAAATTGATTTGTATCGTACTTTATAGATATGGCTATTTTTATATCTGTTGACTTTTACTTTCTTTGCTTTCCGAAAAAAATTAAGGTACCCCAATTTCTAAATTTCTATACGTTTCAAGGTCCCCTGAGTCCAAAAAAGTGGTTTTTGGGTATTGGTCTGTATGTGTGTGTGTGTGTGTGTGTGTGTGTGGTGTGTGTGTGTGTGTGTGTGTGTGTGTGTGTGTGTTGTATGACTGTATGTGCATCTGTGTACACGATATCTTATCTCCCAATTAACGGAATGACTTGAAATTTGGAACTCGAGGTCCTTTCACTATAAGGATCCGACCTGAACAATTTCGATCAAGTGCAATTCAAGATGGCGGCTAAAATATTGAAAATGTTGTCAAAAACAGGGTTTTTCGTGATTTTCTCGGAAACGGCTCCAACGATTTTGATCAAATTCATACCTAAAATAGTCATCGATAAGCTTTATCAACTGCCACAAGTCACATATCTGTGAAAATTTCGGGAGCTCCGCCCCATCAATGCAAAGTTCGATTTCAGATTCCCTATTATCAGGCTTCAGATACAATTTAAAGAAAAAAAATCAAGTGGAGTAGGTTGAGCATGAAAATCCTTACAATTAATGTTCAGTAACATTTTCTCCTAAAATTGAAAATAAGCTTTAAATTCGAATAAATGTGATTATCCAATTGCAAATTATTGTTGATTCTTTTAAATCATTCACTATGAAGAGATAGCAGACCTCATGTGTGTCTCCAGCGTTATTGCCCTGTCACTAGCTGGCTCAAATCTTTGAATAGTAGACTTGAGATGCGCGGGAACACTAGCGTCAGGTGATCAATTTTCATAACGACAAGGAAAGTTGTGTGAGTGCGCCACACCAGATTTTTTAGTGAAGAAATGAAGAACATCCTCAAAGTGTTTGAAGATATATACTTCAAGAAAACACTTTAGATAAAGTGTTCTATTAGTGTAGAAATCCGTAACAATTTATTATAAACTTGAATAAAGAATATACGGTACGCCTTACGGTATTGATTGAATAACCGTTCTCCCCACACGAAGCAGTGTTGGGTATGTGATCGATTTTGACAGATAGTGAAAGTTCTGAAAAGAGATGCAACGAATAAGGATGGAGTGAGAGAGAGTGAGTGAAAGGAAGAAAGATAACAGTGACCACATATGTTAGGTGCTTTCTTTACTTGTCTTATATTTTCTCTCCATACACACATCCAACACATATTATGAAGATGAAGGATAAGAGAAAAAAGAAGCAGAAAAACTAGAAGAGGAAGAAGAAGAAGGAGAAGAAGAAGAAGAAGAAGAAGAAGAAGAGAAGAAGGAGGAGGAGAAGGAGGAGAAGAAGAGTAATAATAATAAGAAGAAAAACAGTGTTGACCCACTTCTATGAACAGCTGTTTTGTAAGTCGTTGTTTTATCAAAGAAGAAGAGGCTCAAGATATCAGAGATTTGTTTTTTAGATCGTTCTTTCCTCGCTCGAAAGCGTGCTTTGGTTGTTTAGTGTTTTTGTGAGCCTGTGTATATTTGAAAGAATTTAAGAATAAAGACGAAATATTCATAGCACCATAAACATTATTTTACCACAAAAACATTAATATAACATTATGAATGTTAAGATTCATTAATATTTATTTACATAAATATTAAGATACAATTAGGTTTAGGTACCACTAAGTCGGTTACACACACATCGATTTTTGTTCGTACGATTTCTTACCATCGTCCTTATAAATTCCATCAGATTAAACGTAATTTGACAAACATCATCTGTGTGAAATCATCTGTTTAATGTGAAAGAATTTATAAGGACGGTAAAAATCGTACGAACAAAAATCGATGTGTGTGTATCTAGCCTTACTACTATGAAACGATTAGGTTTTAACAGGAAGAAAAAGCTTTGAACATACACATATAAATAAATCAGCTAATAGTTGCAGTGATAGTAGTTTTAATTTTTCTGCTCAAAATTTTCAAGTTTATTTCAATATTATTGAAACTTTCGGATTGTTTAGTGCTATTTCCGGCTCTTATCAACCCTTCAAAGTTCATCAGTCATAACTCGAATACGTATTCTCTGAGTGTTAATCTTTGGTGAAAACAGAAATTTTAAACTTAACCTCACTTTGGACTATTTATGTGCCAAAATCAGGGAATTGAAGAAGTTTTGGGCAATTGCCTGTTTCTCTTTCCAAATATCGTGTTGTGACTGTTCTAATAAATAAATAAATAATATTTCATAGAGATAGAGTTCTTCACAAGAATAACTCAACTTGATCAAAAGAATTACGTTTGCAAGAAAAAAAAAACAATAAGTATGAGATTAACAAGATCTTTATACAAATTAAACTGAATTTAACTTAACCAGAAGAATCACGTTTGCCAAAAAACAATGAGTAGAAGATTTACAAGATTATTATTAATACAAATTAAACTGAAAAATCATTCACAAAACACGTAATCCTATTAAATAAAAGCTGATTACTTTACATAATGATAAATCTCCAAAATTGTGGGAGGATCCTTAAATAACCTGCCGAGTTATCCTGAAATTTTCAGGTCAACGCAATAATTATGATGATCTAGGTAATAAGGTAATTTTGTAACCTCAATTGACAGATAATTGTAAGGATTATGACAAACTTGTGGTTTTTCTGAACAAGACACTAAGTATTCGAGGTTGCAAGTTTCACAACGTTCGAGAAGATATTGAAATACTGCAGAATTTTCCTCTACAGAACAATAATTATCATTATATCTTTCGTATTTTTTATTTGTTTTCGTGAGATTTGCCTAATTTTACTCCCAAGTTACATTTTCCCCTTTAATACTAATTTGAAGAAAATTAAATTACTTGATGCCGTAAGATTTGACGAACCGAACGGCTCAACTTCCCACATCTTTCAGATTCTCAAGAAATGGTCAAAATAACACGTGATGAACTGGAATCATGAGGAACTGAGACCTCCCTTCAATGTAGACCTCTACAGTACAACGTAGATCGATCACATTCAAGTACGACATTCCTATTTTATACACAACGTCACAGAACTATCTCGACCAATCAGAGACAAGTAGGAGGACACTCCCATTTTTAACGCGTTCTCATTGGTTGGTCGATATCACAAGAGAATGTCAACAGTTGTAAACTGCAATCATTCCTGGACTTCTCACTCGAATCCCAATTCAGCATCGGAAATGGTAGAATCCAAGACGACTTATAATGCAATTTTCATGTGAATTATCATTTCATCAGCTTCATTCATTCAATAATCGATCAGGTATCATTCTTCAATTAGCTAAATAAACTACTTACATAGTGGCTTAAAAATAAATTACTTGAAATGTCTTTTCAAGTCGAGCATGTTGTGAGGAATAAAATAAAGCAGAAAACAAAGGGTAGCCTACTTAATTCTTAATTATTCTTTATCGATTCATACACCAAGTACTTCATCAAAAATGATAGAGACAATTAGGTAACCTTGTGCTATTCCTCTCCCAAATTCAGATAAGGTTACACATAGTCCGAAATGGTTCAAGTCTAGTAGTTGTTCTCTTCACACAATTTTCAGTCCTTGATGATTTTCACTAAGTGGATTTTCAAATTTAGATTCTTCAAAATGAAAAATAAAAGAAATATTTCACATTATTATAACTAAAATAGGAAATATTATCATGCATAATATAAAGAATACCCTTCAAAGTTGAATGTTACACATACTTTATTCTTTATTCTCTATCGATTCATACAATAAGTAGGCTACACCATCAAAAATGATAGGGAGAGAAAAAATAAGGTAACCTTGTGCTATTCCTCTCCCAAATTTAGATAAATAGTCCGAAATAGATTGAGTCTTGTTCACTTCACAAAATTCTCATTCCTTAATTATTTTTATAAAGTGAATTTTCAAATATAGATGCTTCAAAAACAAACAAGAAGAAATGTATCACATTATCACTCCAATCTCTCTTAAAGTTTATACTTTTAATAGGTAAATACTTCAAATTAGGTTAAATCTTGTAGTTGTTCACTTCACAAAATTCTCATTCCTTAATTACTCTTATGAAGTGAATTTTCAAATTTAGATGCTTCAAAACCAAATATAGAAGAAATATATCACTTCAATCTCTCTTAAAGTTTATACTTCGTTCAGATAGGTGGGTGGATGATGAAATGCGGAATAGATGGAGAAACACATGCGGGAAGTGATAAAATATGGAAACACATAGTTCATATCTGCGCACCTGCAATGAAATGATAAAAATAACACACGAAATATAATTTTGTAATGGTTCGCACAGAATGATTGAAGAAGGAGCACTGAAGTCTTGTTGAATAGTGCTAAGTTTATGGTTCTTCGAAGTGAAATGCGTTCAAAAAATATTGCAGACAATTAGAAAGTGTTTGAGTCATTTATTTTGTTGGTTGAAGAGTGACAATCCTTTCCAAAATGAAGGCCTTGATTTCGTGTGCCAATTTTGTGTAGGTGACTCTCAGGGTAGGAGCATAGCGGAGAAGGTGGATGAGATGTTTAGTTTTCGCTCGGCATGTGTCACGTCAGAAATTTATAATCTTGCATTCAAAAGAAACAATATTTCGAGAGCCCACTCTTCAGCCAGATGTTGAATAGTAATGCCTGTTTCAAAGTAGAACTTCGAAGGTAGATGTTGGCGGAGAAGCTAGATGAGAGAGTTAAGAATAATGTATGAAACTGAATATTTTCGCTTCTTTCCACCTCCTACCCTAAGTCATGACCAGTGAGTATAGAATGTAATTACATACTCATACTGGAATGAGCGTGAGAGTGAAATCCACGTTATAATGGCAGTGGAAAAAGATTGGATTAGATTAGATTTTTTACTTTCCTTGCCCTATGTAAGGAAAGTATTGCTTTCCGAAAAAAATTAAGGTACCCCAATTTATAAATTTCTATACGTTTCAAGGTCCCCTGAGTCCAAAAAACTGGTTTTTGGGTATTGGTCTGTATGTCTGTGTGTGTGTGTGTGTGTGTGTGTGTGTGTGTGTGTGTGTGTGTATGTGCATCTGTGTACACGATATCTCATCTCCCAATTAACGGAATGACTTGAAATTTGAAACTTAAGGTCCTTTCACTATAAGGATCCGACTCGAACAATTTCGATCAAATGCAATTCAAGATGGCGGCTGAAATGGCGAAAATGTTGTCAAAAATAGGGTTTTTCGTGATTTTCTCGGAAACGGCTCCAACGATTTTGATCAAATTCATACCTAAAATAGCCTTCGATGAGCTCTATCAACGGCCACAAGTCTCATATCTGTGGAAATTTCGGGAGCTCCGCCACACCAGATTTTTTATTTATGTATGTTACAATAATTACTGGCTTATACCATAGAGAAACAATAGCGTAAGTAGATATCCCATGGTATAGGGAGTTTATGCCGTAACTTTTACTGTTATCTCAAGCCGATAGTCCACATAGTTATTTCCCGTCAAGCTGTGTGACACTGGTAGTCTCTCATAGTGTGCCATTCATACACTCTCACCCCAACAAAACAGTAGAAATCGACAATAATCGAAAGTAATTGGCTTGAGAAAAGTTAACAGTAAATAGAAATTGTAACAGTAAAAGTTACGACATAAACTCCCTATACCATGGGATATCTACTTACGCTATTGCTTCTCTATGCTTATACACTAATTTACATTAAATGACGATAATGCTAGTTATCCAATTAATTTTACAAAGTATAAATAATTAATCAATGAGAATAAAGATTGAATGCAATTAAAATAACGATAATATAATAATGTGATGTAACTTCATAAATCGGCGGTGTTTCAACAAATAATATTGTCGATTCTCTAAGAAGGATACAAAATATCCTTCCCATTAACACACGACCGGGGAGATAGGAGAACAACGTTGCCGACCCTGTGTCTTGTCAATGCCTTCCATAGAGAGAAACAGATACCGGTTTATTGATGTAATGTCAACTGTTCATTCTCGTTTGAAATATTTTAATCAAGCAAGAAATCATATTTTACAATTAATTTTTATAATCAAGATTAAATATTTTGTTAATCAACTACATTGTTAAAAAACAATCTGGCAACAGAGCAAAGCTAGAGATAGTGCTATCCACTTTGTTGAATGATAGACAAGGATAGCAATACCATTGCCAATCGAACACTGCCATTATAACGTGGACCTCACTATAGGTATCCCACTCAGCTCGGCCGTGCGAGTATGAATAATTCCATTGGAACCAATAAGAATTATATAATCACTGTAGGCTACCGGATACGTTTACTAATACTGACATGTGGGCATCCAGCTTGATTTTAAAAATTGAACGTCCCATCCTATTTGCTATTAGTGGTCCAGTATCTGACCTCCAAGAGAAAATGATGGACATACTGTAATTCTTCTCTTTTTTCTTCTCTCTTTATAATTCTCTATACGCTTTATTATTCCGACCGTTTTTGGACATTTTAATGGCTGCTTCCATCATCTTTGACTGCTTTCTCTCTTTATATCCGTAACATTCTTCTCATCATCACTCTCTCTCTCTCCTCCCTCACTCACACTCTCTCTCTCTTCCGCTGCTCCGAATCAACCCAATTACCTTGTAATGTCTTTTGCATTGCTCTCATTTCATTCGGAAGAGAAGATTTGTCTGTCCTTTGTTTCCAGTTTTGTTGCTCTATTTGGAGAGAATGAATAATAGGTCCTGGGAAGGAGAAATGTTGTATCTTTGTGAGGATTCTATCATAGTTTCCCAGTTTGGTCTTACATTTTAATTCTATGATAGCCCTGGACAATTCATTTGAAACCGCTTCAAATTTATCGACAGTTCTGCACATATTTTCTATCAAAGTTTCCTAGTTTGGTCTTACATATAATTTCTGATATCGGGGACCGAGCTTCGCTCTGGAATACAAAGGCATAATAAATTTATTGAGAAAGAAGAAATTATAATAACATTCATACAGAAATCCTATACTATTGAACGAGCAACTTCTGTGTATATGTTTATATGTTTGGATGTTTAGATGTTTATATGTTTGTATTTCACCGGATCACGAAAACGGCTCTAACGATTCTCACGAAATTCAGAACAAAGTAGGTTTATAATAAGAAGATTCGATTGAACTAGATCTCATCCCTTGGAAAACTCGCTGAAGGATATTAAAAGGATAATTATTAATCATCCTGTGAAAAAACAGCTGATAATAATTATTTTATCGTCTGTTGGTGATGAAAGTGAGTGAGCGAGTTCATGTGTGTGGGACTGTGTCAAAATTATGACTCAGCTGTTGAACTTTTGTAATAGTTCAATCAGGTACTTGGTGCCGGTTGCAAAAAAGCCGGGTTATTTTCAATCCTGATTAATTTCAGTAGATCCATCTTTCTGAAATGGTCTTCTCTGATTTTGTTTACGTGAAGTTGATCAGGATTAAAATTTAACCGGCTTTGGTGCAACTCGGTTTTTGTGAGGGAAATTTTCGCTATCTTCTGAGAATTGATCTCAATTTACTGTGATTAGATAGAACATTCCTGTATGAATGTTATCATAATTTCTTATTTCGTAATACATTTTTTATGCTTTTTAACTCCAGAGCGAAGCTCGGTCCCCAATATTCACAGTAAATTGAGATTGATTCCCAGAGAAATGCAAAAATTCCCCTCACAAATGCCCAGTTGCACAAAAGGAGGTTAAATTTTAATCCTGATTAACTTCACGTGAACCAAATCTGAGAAAACCATTTTAAAAAGATGGATCTACTGGAATTAATCAAGATTGAAAATAACCCGGCTATTTGCAACCGGCACTAAGTACCTGATTGAATGATTACAAAAGTTCAACAGCTGAGTCATAATTTTGACACAGTCCCACACACATGAACTCGCTCACTCACTTCCATCACCAACAGACGACGAAATAATTATCAGCTGTTTTTCCGACGATGAATAATAATTATCCTTTCAATGTCCTTCAGTGAGTTTTCCCAGGGATGAGACCTAGTGCAATCGAATCTTTATATTCTAAACCTACTATGTACTGAATTTCGTGAGAATCGTTAGAGCCGTTTTCGAAATCCGGTGAAATACAGACATACAAACATGTAAACAGAAGTTGCCCGTTCAATGGTGTAGGATGATAACCCTGGACAATTTATTTGAAACAGCTTCAAATTTATCGACAGTTCTGCACATATTTTCTATCTAAGTTTCCTAGTTTGGTCTTACATATAATTTCTATGATAACCCTGGACTATTTATTCGAAACAGCTTTTAATCTATTGAAAATTCTGCACAAATTGACGGGACAAATAAGCATTACTTGTCTTTCATCATTGAACTGAAAATGGATTGAGAATAATCAAATAGACAAATAAGCATTACTTGTTTTTCATCATTGAACTGGAAATGGATTGATATCAATCAATAACGTGAAATTAGAATCACTCCTTGAATTTCAAATATTCTGGGCTGTTTTGTTATGATGGTTGATTCAAATTGGAATCGTGAGAAAGGAAGAGAGGGAGGAGAAGAAGAAAAATGTTAATTTTTGGTCAATAGGAAGTAATTTAACCCAAACAGAACTTGGGTCATTAAAATAAACATTGACCATATTCCGGTGGCCGATCCAAATCATTTTATGTAACCGACTTGTGTGGTGATCAGAGTCCCAAATTAGACATTGCTGGCCTAATCAATTAGAATCTGGTCCAACAGTTATAATCATTATCGGCACAATCTGTCGGAAGTGCTTCAACTTCTGTCCTTCCTATCTGATGGCAAAAAATGATTGATGGAATGTGCAGTTCACACACTGACTCACTCACTTCCTCAGTAATTTGACTGCTTGACCGAGTTCTGCTTTTCCTTCTTCCTCCTTTTGTTCTTCAATTCTCGGTTCCTCCTTGTTTCTCATTTATTATTCTCCTTGTTACTTTCCTTGCCCTACTACCATAGGTAAGGAAAGTATTGCTTTCCAAAAAAAATCAAGGTACCCCAATTTCAAGTTTTCTATACGTTTCAAGGTCCCCTGAGTCCAAAAACATGATTTTTGGGTGTTGGTCTGTGTGTGTGTGTGTATGTGTGTATGTCTGTGAACACGATACTCCATTCCTAATTAACCGATTGACTTGAAATTTTAAACTTAAGGTCCTTATACTATGAGGACCCGACAATAAGAAATTCAATAAAATTCAATTCAAGATGGCGGAAAAAATGGCTGATGATTACTAAAAAACCATGTTTTTCACGTTGTTCTCGAAAATGGCTCTAACGATTTTCTTCAAATTTATACCATGAATAGCTATTTATAAGCCCTATCAGCTGGCATGAGTCTCATTTATGGGAAAATTTCAGGAGCTCCGTAATATTCTTGAGAAAAATGGCGGATAATGACTAAAAAGCCATGTTTTTCATGGTTTTCTCGAAAACGGCTCTAACGATTCTCTTCAAATTTGTACCATGGATAGCTATTTATAAGCCCTATCAACTGACATGAGTCTCATTTCTGAGAAAATTGCAGGAGCTCCGTAATATTCTTGAGAAAAATGACACTTAAAAAACCATGTTTTTCACGATTTTCTCAAAAACGGCTCTAACGATTTTTTCATATCCATACCCTGTATAGTTATTTATTAGCTCTATCAACTGACATGAGTCTTTTTCCTGATGTACTAATGGGGGGTCCACCCAATCCTTGAGAAATGGACTTTGTAACCTCCTTCTCGTGCATGAGGTAGGTAGGTACACGGTTTTTACTTTTTCTTCTTCCATATACTGTGGGTAGGTAGAGCAGTTTATAAAAAGAACACAGTCATAGTCTAGATATTTCATCTGTAGAACAGCTGTTTTGACGAATTTCAAAAAAATCATCGAATTTCACAATTTTCATAAAGGAAGAAGTACTCTGAAAGCAATTGTATATACACATATACAGTAGTCTGATCGTAGTTGCAAATATTCTGCCGTCAATCGTCATTATGTTATTCCCCTAAATTATTCTCGTTTGATAATGAGGCTTATAGTTCAATGACCAAGGAAAGTTGTGTGAGTGTACTACACCAGATTTTTTTTCTTCTAATAGTAAGCTATAACTTACCATGGAGAAGAATGTATCGGCCATCACATATTGTAATCTACATGAAGAAAATGAACTAATCCAAATTTGTTTATCGATTTTTCTTCTTGTAATCTATTAGTTTATTACAGTCTTTTCTAGCCTCTGGTTGGAGGTTCTCTTTTATCAGGCTCTTTTTTCTCTTATACTTCCATACTCCCTTCTGTTTTCTGTTTCAAATCTCTCTCTCTCTCTCTCTGCTCCTTCCAATGTTGTCTCTCTCTGTCCCAAGCACTGCTAGTCAATTGATATTTATTTCTTGTAATCTAGAAATGATGGCGGCTGAAATGGCGAAAATGTTGTCAAGAACAGAGTTTTACTTGATTTTCTCAAAAACGGCTCCAACGATTTCAATCAAATTTATACATAAAATAGTCATTGATAAGCTCTATCAATTGCCACAAGTCCCATATCTGTCAAAATTTCAGGAGCTCCGTCCCAACTGTGCAAAGTTCGATTTTAGATTCCCGATTATCAAGCTTCAGATACAATTTAAACAAAAAAATTCAAGTGGGGAAGATTGAGCATGAAAATCTCTACAATTAATGTCTTGTAACAATTCCACCTAAATTGATAATAAGCTCGAAATTCGAGAAAGTGTGATTGCAAACTGCAAACTGTTGGCAACTGTTGATTCTATTAAATCATTCACTATGAAGAGATAGCAGACCTCGTGTTTCTCCAGCTTTATTGTCCTGTCACCAGCTGACTCAGATCTTTGAATAGTAGACATGAGATGCGCGTGAACACTGGCGTTAGGTATTCAATTTTCATAACGGCAAGGGAAGTTGTGTGAGTGCGCCATACCAGATTTTTGCTTCTACTATGTTTCCTCTCTGCTCCTCCCAAAGTTGTCTCTCTCTCCCCCATATTTTCTGCTTCCCATTTCTTTCTCTCTGATTCTACTCAGTTTGTCTCTCAGTTCCAAGCACTACCTTCCAAAATTAGTGCTACTATTATCTTAATCAATTCTAATTTCTTGTACTATGTTTCCTCTCTGCTTCTCCCAAAGTTGTCTCTCTCTCCCCCATATTTTCTGCTTCCCCTTTCTTTCTCTCTGATTCTACTCAGTTTGTCTCTCAGATCCAAGCACTACCTTCCAAAATTAGTGCTATCTTAATTAATACTAAATTCTTGTGATCTAATAGTTTATTTTAGTCTTTTTTTGCTCGCCTGATTGAAGTTACACCTTATGAATCTCCTCTATTTCAACTTTCATACTTTCCTACATTTTCAGTTTCTACTTTCTTCCTCACTCTATCTGCTTCTCCCATCATTCTCTCTCTCTCTCTCTCCTTTTCTCTCTCTCTCACTTACTCTCACTCTCTGTCTTTCTCTCTCTTTGTCAAGCACTATCTCTCAATTACTTCCACTGATAAGATGAGAAATTTCCTGTGATCTAATCTAGAGTTCGTGTCAGTATGTTATGGAAGACAAACAATGAATTCTTATATTCTTATTATGCTATCAATCCAAACAATCTACTTCCTCTACTACCTCAGTACGCTTCACTACAGACGTCTAGACTGCCAGCATTGCTTAAATGGGGAATGTTATGTGAAATGAGATAACATTTGCTGACTGGAATAAATCTTATCGAAGTTCCTGACTGAATTTGGCAATTGTTCCAGTGTGTTTGTTCCACTTGTCCGGAATAAGTTGTGAATATCAGTTTCTCTCTCATTCGTTCAGTTTCTCCTCTACTAGTAGTTCTGTGAACAGTAGACCTCACGCAGTTTTCTCATATTTGAAGTCACCTGTGTTCTAGTTGATTCAGTTGAATCACAATTCACAGTTGAATCATAATTTACTCTAAAAAATGTTATTTGTTACTTACCTTGCCCTATCACCATAGGTGAGGGAAGTATTGCTTTCCGAAAAAAATTAAGGTACCCCAATTTCTAAATTTCCATACGTTTCAAGGTCCCCTGAGTCCAAAAAAGTGGTTTTTGGGTATTGGTCTGTATGTGTGTGTGTATGTATGAGTGTATGTGCGTCTGTGTACACGATATCTCATCTCCCAATTAACGGAATGACTTGGAATTTGGAACTCAAGGTCCTTACACTATAAGGATCCGACACGAACAATTTCGATCAAAAGCAATTCAAGATGGCGGCTAAAATGGAGAAAATGTTGTCAAAAACAGGGGTTTTCGCGATTTTCTCGAAAACGGCTCCAACGATTTTGATGAAATTTATACTTAGAATAGTCATTGATAAGCTCTATCAGCTGCTACAAGTCCCATATCTGTAAAAATTTCAGGAGCTCCGCCCCATCTATGCAAAGTTTGATTTTAGATTCCCAATTATCAGGCTTCAGATACAATTTGAACGAAAAAATTCAAGTGGAAGAGATTGAGCATAATCTCTACAATTAATTTCAAACTTTTGGCAACTGTTGATTCTATTGAATGATTCACTATGAATATATAGCAGATCTCGTATGTCTCCAGCGCTATTGTCCGGTCACCAGCTGGCTCAGATCTTAGTTTATAAGTAGACTTGAGATGCGTTTGAGAGTAGATTTTTTTCTCCAAGGTCAAAAACTCACTTATGTTAATAAACTCAGTTCACGTTTGAATTTGTATCCCATATGATTATTTATCCAGTTCCGTGATAATCTTTCCATGTGATAAAAATATTTCTCAACTATTTTAATTTTTTTTCAATCGAGAATATTATAATTTCTTCGGCATTATTCAGTTCATTTAATCATTTTTTATTTTATTTTCAATCACCTATCAAATTTGTTTTTCAAATGTGAGAATATTGATACTGATGGACACGCATAATAAAAAATATTGAAACCCCATCTTATAGAAATGGACACGGCCAGACATCTGTGTAGTGCATGCAATGAATAATCCACTTGTCAGCTGATTGATTATGAATAATTCTATTGTCTGATTGATCCTATCTTCAAAGTAGATGATAATAGTAATATCAAAGTATGGAGGAACTCCTTTTCTTTTCATATTAACCTTAAAATTAGAAATTTCAAAATACCTTGTGTATACATCGACGCGCAATTGAAAAAGGAATATTCCTGCCAAATCTCATCGAATTCTATCAACGCTTTTGGCCGTGATCGCGTTACATAAAGACAGACAAAAGCAAATCGAGTTGAAACATAGACCTCAGTACGTTCGGTCAATGACTTACCTTCTTCTGGGACATTTTAAAATTTATAATATTGTACAATATGAGATGAATGAACGAATAAATAAATTCCTTCATTCGCCACTCCTGCATATAGTTAACATGTAAACTCGGAACGCCAGCGTAAAACTCGACATTAGTTGGTTAACAATGGCTGCATTGTTGTAAATAGAAAGTGTTGCAAATCGATGTAGAGTTGCATTACACTTCACTTCAAACTGACAGCATAAATAATTTATAACATCAATATCTCCCGTTCAATCAACACTGACAGTTACTAGTCAATCTACGTGTTCAAGAAGTTGGGGAGTGGCCAACCGTATACTAAAACTATACTATGAGTAGTATATCTGTATCTATCTCTAGTATTAGTACCGTATAACACTGTGTGATATCTATAGTGTAATGTGAGTAACGATCATAGTGTAATATGATACAACAGTAGGGCTATATAGTGAGACTGTTGTATACTATATAGTACTATAGTCATGACTTATAAATATATGAATGAAGTGTGGACGGTTAAAGGAACTCTTCTTGAGATGCACGCAGTACTACAGTATAGGGTAGCCTGTCTAGTTGCCACCTCGACTACTTGACTCCTGGTCATTTTGGCCATAGGTGGCTACTTGTACCCTCGTAAAAATATGCCATATATTTTGATGAGTGATAGTAGCTGAACGTAGATTTTGATTTGAACTGTAGTATAAATTTGAAAAGGGACAGTTTTGGGCATACGCCTGTTGTGCCTCCTCATATAACTGTAAGAATAATTGTACGACTGAGAAAATGAATAAATAAATATAAACTATAAATTCAATCTTTCGTTACAAATTTTCTATGCTTTTACACTCCAGAGCAAAGCTTGGTCCCCCGATATTGATAATATCGAGAGTTATTGTGGAGATAAGTTGAAAGTTGATGATATTTGAACAATTATAGTACGCAATAAGTTTTGAATTTTGAAGATAATGAGTTCTTGTTTTCCCTTTAAGATAAATTATGTTTTATGAATAACAGGGCATTTTGTATGCTCTCAAGGCTCGATATGCTCGTTCTAAAAAGGTCGGATAATTGATGGAATTCTCCACTATTTCACAATTAAATCATTTGAAGAAGAGGGTTGAAGTAGATCCAAAACAACTAAGCTTGTATGTACTACAATGAATCTTAGATATTCCTGATCAACATTCAAACTCTCATCATATATGGGCTACTACAGAAACTAGAAGAAAGGAAGAAGAAGAAGACAAAAAGAAGCTGATACCTGAGAGAAATGTAACGATCAAATATTCAGTTCATGTGTCTCAGTCAGGGTCAGGAGGTCATCAGATCTTTTCAAACTTGTAACTGTCAGAATGCGCTAAAATGGGACACATTGACGTTACTTAATAACAATGCTGAAACTTTTAAGTGAATCTAACTCCATACGAGAATTTCCAAGTTGTCAGTATAACTAGTATAAAACGTATTTGTGTTACTTGAAAATAATTCTGAAACATTGAACTGAATTTCACTTCAGAGGAGTATTTTTCTAAGTGACAGCATTTTGTAGAATGCGATGTATTGATGTTACTTGAAAATAATACTGAAAATTTTAACTGAATCTCTCTTGAAAGGTGTATCTTCTAGTGTCAGCATTATTGTAATATGAGAAGCATTGTTGCTATTAGAGAGAGATGCTGACAGATTGTAGTGAACCTGAGGCATCTAAAAGTCTTCAACCCAGATTTGGAACAAGGAGTCTCGTGTGCCATTCGATATTCCGGGCCGTTCCAGTTTCAAACAAGTTGCATCTCTGACATTGTCAGTCAAAAAATTACGACTACATCGTGGCTTATTTGATGATACAGTTTTGCTTCCTCTCACTCTCAGTCCCTCTCTGTAATAAAGTAGAATATTCAACATTGTCAGTCAAAAAAACTACGACCACTGTAAACGATACAGTATCTCTCTCTTGTTCTCTTTTTTTCTCTCTCTCTCTCTTTCCATCTTTCTTCCTCTCTTTAGAATACTTAGAATAGAAAACTCAATATTCCTTTCTTTCTCTCTCTCCCTTTTTAGAAAACTTACATAAATAAGAAACTCAAACTTTTTTCTTTTCTCTCTTTCTCACACCCTCTCACTCTCTATTTTTCTGTAATCAGACGATACAGTCTTACCATTTATTCAAACAAGCAGACATGCTATGGTACCGTTATAGCTACAGAGGCAAAGACTACATCTGCCAGTTGCACGTTTCGATATCACATCTAACCGAGATTAAACTGGAGTTTAAATGCCACAAGAGCCGACGGGAGAAGCGGATGATGTCTTTAATCAGCGGTTAAACGGTTAAATTTGATAGACTTTTATGCAACCGGGAGACATACAATAAGCATAGAGTAAAGATAACGTATATTGTATTATTTGGCTCTGCTATTAGGTTGGAAAAGTAATCAACATTCATATCGTTCTAGTAGTTTCATTTAATATTGAGGAGTTGCGTTTTATATATACAATTTTAATTCGATAACATCCTATATAATAATAATAATAAAAATCTAAATCTATTTAGATTATCTAAATTTGGGAGAGAAATAGTACAAGGAGTATCCTTAGTTTTTCTCTCCCATTCAGTGCTTCTTGTAAAAATTATAATAATAATAATAATAATAATAATAATAATAATAATAATAAAATAATAATATAATAATAATAATAATGTCGAGTGACCTGGCTGGCTCAGGTCTGGTGTCAGAGTTCTCAGGTCGCAGCTCATCAATTTCAGAGCCTCTGACATGACCTCACGACTGTTTTTTGGCAGCCGGACCGACGGCTTAACGTGTCTATTCTATATTGTATATCAGAAAACGAATTAAGTTGAGTTGAATAACTCTAGAAGATTATTGATTTCTGAAATTGATACGAGTTGTATACCTCTGGATCAAGATGATTCTTGTTTTTGAAGTTTTTTTTTTAGTTTGTAGTCTCCTTTCCAAAGTACAAAACAGGATATAATGTTTTATTAAAATGATTGCAGATCGCGTTTTGTAATTCAACATTTCCTATTCAGGAATCCTAAATAGTTTGTTCATTGATTAAATTGGTGAACTCTTTGGTTTTATCTATCAAAATATCAGTAAATTGGGGTAACTTTGTACCAATTTTCCGAATTTTACAACAAAATAAGGACCAATCAACCATTAATTACTTTTATTGTACTGTTTCTGGAAGCAAAATATGATATCTACTTATTAAAGCTACTTTTAATCACAATAGAGCAATATTACTCTATTAATTTCACTCAAAGTAGTGGTACAAAGTTAAACTTGCATTTGGGGTTTCTTCGTATCAAGGTATGGATTTTATATTTATGTATAGATATATTTAATTATTTTAATTGCTTGGAAACGAGAAGAGAAATTTTAATAATTGATGCATGAGTGTAATGAATGGTTATTAGTAAAAGCCAAAAAAATAAAGTGAATATTACAAATAATAACACCTGCTTGCCATTTGAAATTGAAAATGATGACAGTTTGGAACAGCACGTTCAGCTAGATGTAAATTCGTCTGCAGACGACAAATGGCAAGATTCAAGATGTTGAGGATAGAGCAGGAAGTTGTTAAAAGGTATAAGGAGTGCCATAAAGAAGTAGATGAATGGAGGACTTTCATGTAGTATTTAATATAAGTGATTTTCTCGTTTTCACCGAGGTGGTACAAAGTTACCTCAAGTGACTGCACATAATGTCTGACTTCTCAGATCATTTTCAAGAACCAATAAAGTTTTTCTTACGATCTTCTCGCTTCAATTCTATCAGTGAACGTCCAATGGCACTCCATATCAAGTCACAGAACTGCCTCGACCAATCAGAGCCGAGTAGGAGGTCACTCCGACTTCTAGCGTGCTCTCATTGGTCGAACCATTCATACCGCTTCGTGGCACAAAGTTCAGTCATTTCTTGCTCCCATGTTGAAAATATCGTACGAAACTGTGTTATGAAGGTATTCAAACGTGCTTCAGTAACATATATTTCAAAATTTGATACTATATGTGTGCTTCCAGAGTTATTTCACTGATCTCTCAAATAAAATAAGAATCACCTGTTGGTTTTATTGCTGTTATTACCCATCCAAACAAACAGACATGGTATGGTACTGTTTCAACTCATTTGGTCATCATTCACAAGTGTGTAAATGGAATGATAGTGGAGAGATTAGTATAATTCCTTGATATTTCCATTCATAAATACTCTAATTCAGAGTTCACGATATCTAGGTTGATTGTCAGAATATATATTTTTCTCCAGCAATGTTCGAGTATTATTTTTGTCAATTGACTTCTCTGATGGTGTTGAACACCCAAAAAGGGGTTGAATAAAGGTGATTGACCGGAACGAGTAGGTCGCTGTCTCTAAACAGCTGTACAATGATAAAAATTCCGGTACGTTATTTTTTTTGGAAAGCAATACTTTCCTTACCTATGGTAATAGGGCAAGGAAAGTGAAAACATCGAGTCATTGATATAGATATTATAGATATAGGGAATCGGTGGTGAACTGAAATCCATGTATAACGACCTAAATGTTCTGTTCGTACCCTTATGCCCGTTTCACACACATTGATTCTTGGACGATTTTGCCGTCCTTATGAAATCCGCCAGATTAAACGGAACTTGGCAACACATGATAAAATCATCTGTTTGCCAAGCTATGTTTGTTCTAATAGAATTTATAAGGACTGCAGGAAATCTATGTTTGTGTAACTAGGATAAGAAACTTCTGATTAAAGGATAGATGAATCCTAGATAAGGATTAATCATAATTGAACTTTTCAAGGCAAAGTTGATAATGATTTCATCTCAAAAATAAGACTGACCAATTTGCATTTTTCAATATATTCAAGTGGTCATTATTTGAAATCGATGAAAAAGAAATTCACAGCAGGAAACATCTGTCTAATGGTCTGTTGAACAATGAACATTGACCGAGAAAGGTGAACATAATTCAGGTTAAGTCAGGTAAATTCAGGTTAAATGGACTATCAAACAATAAAACTACTCCAAACAATCATTATTCCTTCAACCACACCGGAAGAGCTTCCTATCTCTACCACTAACAAGTGGACCAATTCCCACAATAGAGAAGATTCGCTCTCATTTTTACTTAAGTGAGGTGCACGTTATAATGGCAGTGTTTGATCAACATTGGTGTTGCTATCCTTGTCTATCAACCGACAAAGTGGATAGCACCATCTCTTCCTTGCTTTGCTCTGTTGCCAGATCGTATTCTAACAATGTGGAAATACATTTAGTCAACAAAATATCCAATCTCATTCATAAAATGTATAACTTAATCATTGAAAAATATATTTCCTTGACGAATAATATATAAGTGATAATTTTTGCTCTCATTCTTACTAAAATGAGATTCACGTTATAATGGCAGTTTTTGGTTAACATAGTGTTGCTATCCTTGTCTATCATTCGACAAAGCAGATAGCGCGCTATCCTTCTCTAGCTCTAGAGTTTGGCAGCTTGTTTTTGAACAGTGTAGAAATACAATCAATTAACAAAATATACAATCTCATTCATAAAAATTCTCAACTTAATCATTAAAAAATATATTTTTTTGACGAACGAAATATAAGTGATAATTTTTAACAAGAAATTAATATCAGTTAATATTACATCAGATATAAGGTATCAGCTAGACAGTATATATTGTAATCTACATAAATAAAGTACTCAATCAATCAATCAATCAATCAATCAATCAATCAGCTATCAACTATAGAAGGAAGTGGCAAGGCAGAGAATCGGTGACGCTGTTCTCCCATCTTTCTCCACTGCCATTATGACGTGGACCTCACTAGAATAGGGATTCCACTATATATCCTATATATCCTAATATCCTTCTGAGACCACTGACCGCTCTTTGTGTATACACCCTATGGTATTCTCTAAGAAAGATGATGATTATATAGGTAATTGATTTAGCTAAAAAGAATCATATTGAAACAAAAAATAGAATTGAATTGATCATAGCAATCAATAGTAAAAAAAGGAAAGATTGCTTTATCGGGAAAAATAAGTAGTGTCGAGTAGAGTATCACCGTTTGTAGGACCTTCAAACCGATCAGTCTGAAATAGAGCTCTTGACTTCCTAACCATGATTGAGCTGAGAAACGTGACCCTCCTTATACACTTCTTATTCTTCTTGTTCATCTTTTTCTTTTTCTTCTTCTTCTTCTCTTCTTCTTCTTCTTCTTCTTCCTCTTCGTCTTCTTCTTCTTCCTCCTCCTCCCCCTCCTCTTCTTCTTCTTCTTCTTCTTCTTCTTCTTCTTCTTCTTCTTCTTCTTCATCTTCTTCTTCATCTTCTTCTTCTTCTTCTTCTTCTTCTTCTTTTCTTCTTCTTCTTCTTCTTCTTCTTCTTCTTCATCTTCTTCTTCTTCTTCTTCTTCTTCTTCTACTACTACTACTACTTCTTCCTCTATCTTCTTCTTCCTCCTCCATCCACTCTTCACCCTCACTCTTCTTCTCTTTTCCTTTCCTTTGTTAGTAACAATGGGAGCAGAGAAGAATAATTCTTCCGATGTTTACTGGAGCATCACCCGTCGTTAACCTTTGGCGATCATCGACTAATCGATTGTCAAACATTTCAATGGTCGATTGTAGTCGACAGCTGCAGCAGCCGATATCAAAGTACGCAACGGAAGTCACGACAATCGACTAATGGACAATGTCTGTTAATGTAGAATAGTATAGAGCTATAAAGCAAGGATAGTGTGAAACTATCATTGAGTAAAGAGTGGTTTTCTTCTCAGTAAACAGACCATGTCAGACATCCTGAGTAGTGTTTTCCACTTGGGTTTTGCCTGTCTTTTCACAAATTCTACTCTTATTCCAGTCCTAAGTGGAGATCAACGATAGTATTAACGATTACAATTTGATATTGACTTTACCTGCTTAAGTGTATGTAGATGTCAGTTTGAATATCAGTGTTACTTGTTTATAAATAAAGTCCCAACTGAATTCATTATTAATAGAATTACAAAATCTATAACGAATCTTATACTGGATTGGATTAGGATGAATGTTTATTCTAAATTATCTATAACCATTATGTAGTGTTTCATTCTTGGGAAAAAATTGTCATGGCTTCCTTGAATTGGTCTTTTTAAGTTTGTCATTTGCTTGTGATTTTGTTACTTTGTCTTATCGTTTGTAAGGATTGAGATGTGACCTGGTTTCCATAATTTTAGTTGTTCTAGTGGTTTGAATAAGCTCTTTTTCTTTCTATTGATATGTTTGCTGTACCTAGTTGTTCGAACTCACTGCCGGCGCACAAGTTTTCTTTGCCGGTAGTGCCATTTTGTAAGTTAGAATATTTATTTTATCAATCTGTATTATTTTATGGCAAATAAATGAATTTGAATTTGATTAATTGATGAGTTAGTTTCGGAATACATTGAAGAGTATACATCGAGCTTACATCGGAACCTCATATTACAGTATATCAGAAATTGGGACTTTAACTCTTTGAATCTGACACTACCCATGAAGTCTTCTCACCACAAGACACCAGAGATGGATGTGGGGAAATCAAGTCCAACCTAGGTCTACATAGAAATGAAATTCATAGACTATTCATTAGGATGCAAAATGCATGAACGTAAAAGTTTGAGATTTAAAGAAATGTTGTAAAATACCCAATCGAATTATAATGATACAGCTAAAACGAATTTATTGTAGAATTGGGAATTTTAGAGTTTGTGAGAAAAATAATAATTATATATTGACTTGATTCTGGCAATGAATCAAGAGAAGAGGTGATGAAGAGCAGGGGAAGCCATGGAGAGACAGAGGCAGATGGCGTGTTGAGTACGGGAAACGGCCGTGAAGGCTGTGAAAACCCGCGTGTAAGGAAATAGCAACCAGGCTCGCTTCGCTCGCCATATCCGTCTAGCCAGGACCCCCGACTGGATCGTCCAAAAATGAGATCAGCAGGCTCTCTTCGATTGCCTGTATTTTTCATTTGAACATGCTTCGATTTTGAAAACGCTGATTTTGGGCGTATCTTTGATGAATATTACAGTCACCTCATCACAAAATTTTTAGACCCTAGCTAAACTTTTGTACCAAATTTGAACATTTTCTGTCAATTACTTGATGAAAGAACTGAGAAAACGCAAAAAAACGCTAATTTTGGGCGTATCTTTGGCGTTATTTCAAATTCCTTCTTCTATATGCCTATATTCCTTCTCCTTCTATATGCCGGCTCCGCGACGGAGATAGGCGATCATCAATGCATTTTGGATTCTATTGACTGCAGCTCGGAACAGAGATGTTGAGTCAATGTTGAACCACTCTCTCAGGTTCTTTAACCAGGATGTTTTCCTTCTTCCAGGCCGGGGTCTGGAAATTCCTTCTAACACAACATTATTACACCCTAGCTAAGCTTCTGCACTAAATTTGCACAATTTCTGTTCATTTTTTATCGATAAATCCAAGAAAAAGCGAAAAAACGCTAATTTTGGGCGTATCTTTGACGTCATTGCAAATTCCTTCTAACACAACATTATTACACCCCAGCTGAGCTTCTGTAGTAAATTTTAACATAAACTCTGTTCATTTGTTCTCGATAAAGCTGAGAAAGCACAAAAAATGCTTGAAAAACGCCGATTTCGGGCGTATCTTTGGCGTTATTTCAAATTCCTTCCAACACAACATTATTACACCCTAGCTTAGCTTCTGCACTGAATTTGAAAAATTTCTGTTCATTTATTCTCGACAAATCTGAGAAAACGCTGGAAAAACGCTAAATTTGAGCGTATCTTTGACGTTATTGCAAATTCCTTCTAACACAACATTATTACACCCCAGCTGAGCTTCTGTACTAGATTTGAATATTTTTTGTTCATTTGTGCTGATATTGCTGAGAAAACGCTGGAGAAACGCAGATTTTAGGCGTATCTTTGAAAATTTTTCCAAATCCGTTCCCAGTGCGCCTCTAAAGGGCCAACTGAACATACCTACCAAATTTTAACGCTTCTGGTCCGGTAGATTTTTAGTTCTGTGAGTGAGTCAGTCAGTCAGTCAGTCAGTCAGTGAGTGCTATTTCGCTTTTTATATTATATATAGATTAGGTACTGATTGGATGCTCAAATACTACATTGGATGCACTACGACAGAACAATTTACTAGTCAAATTAGCATGTAATTATGAGGTCTAGGATACATACAAATATTGATCTGCGATCTGCAACCAGAGTGGTCTTAGGAGGATAAATAAGACAAACATATACTGCATAAATAAGAACACTCCAACCACAAATCACAGATCGCTCTCTGTGAGTCCCTGCAGAAGCATCAGTGGTGCACGAAACATGCTCCCACCTCATTTTATTTGCAAAGTTCATTGGATTGTCAATCAATTATTATTATTGTTTAAATTCATTGGTGATCGACGATCAATCACATATGCCAATGCTAACTGATGAATAAGCCACTATAACCCTTAAGTCAGACTGTAATAAACAAAAAAATCTTACATATAAAGATCTTAAAATTCTAACTGGAATAAAGAAATAAGGATAAATTAATATAAATTAAATCTCTAAATAAATAAAGTTCACGGATAAGTACAATCACAATGAAGGTAATAAATTTGTCTGTGAGAAGGTAAATGCCTGCTATGCTTGTCTCCAATAATGAAAATGAGAATTCAAAATTTATTTTTTTTCTCCTCAGGCTGGAAGGGAGGAACACAGTGGGCCAGTCCAGAAATGGAGGCTCTGGACGAACGTCACGACCAGGAATTGCTGAAAGCCGTCCAGGAAAGCATGGCAGCCTGGGAGAGGAGGAAAGCTAGTCATAGCCATCGGTCAGTTACTTAAGTTATTTCAAGTTATAAGTTATTCATTCATTCCTCAATACAATCAGTGAATCAGACTGCAGATATTTCGTACGCTTGAGTCAAATTTAAGCTGCAGAAATGAGGTTCCTAAGGAGTGTAGCTATTTGGCTGCACTGGAGTTGATAGGATGAGAAATACTGATATAAGGCAGGTTTTATCGGTTGCTCCTCTGCATGAGAGAATTATACGAAATAGACGCAACAGGTGCAGTCATTTAGATAGAATGCCTCCTGGAAGAATGCCCCTTCAAGTCCAAAACTACAGACCTACTGGAAAAAGAGATGTAGGGTGGCCAAGAAGGAGATGGCTACCGGAACACGTTAATTAATGAACCTAATCCCTGAAGTGAAGATGACTGTGGATGTGTCTAGACGAAAGAATCAAACGGCCTTTAGTGAGGTCCACATTATAATGGCAGTGGAGAAGAGGATAGCGTATTTGCTTTGTTGAATGATAGACAAGGATAGCAATACCATTGCTAATCAAACACTGCCATTATAACGTAAACCTCACTACAGGCTAATATCTGTGTAAGAATGCATTCTAGTTTTGGCGATAATGCCTACTTTTTATTATCTTTCTTCCTCCTCTGATATCCACTACTTCCAGTTAGTCATAGTACCGATTTTATCTTATTTATTGGTTCATAAATTTCACTCATCCACTTGGAAATGGCATTATAACTTAAGTCAAAACAACTTGTGATAAATGAAATAAAGTTGAAAAAATGGTACTTTGATTTTTTAATCTCTACATATTTTCTTCCCTCTTTTGGTAACCATTCATGTTTCCTGTTTTTCTCAGGCAAAAAAGAGCAGACTCACCAGGGGTATGCTATGACGGTGTGGGGTGCTTCAAGGAGTCTGGACCCTATGGTTACATCGATATGTTACCTAGTTCTCCCGAAGAGGTACTTATTTATTCAATTATGCTCATCCTCTACAGTGAAATTCACTCTAAACAGTCTGTAATCCGTATGACGTCAATGCTTCACATCCAACCAATGCTAACATCCTGAATATTTGAATGATTGCTGATAAATATTAAAATTATATCTCCTAAATATAAAAAAATTAAATATCTCCTACAATAATCTTGTCTCTAATTAGAAGAATAAGATGTTAATGTTGCCAATACCACTATATTAGTTCACACTTAATTTAACCCTTAAGCTGCGTACACATATTCGCGCTTCCAACCCGCACCGAGCACGCTCCTCCCTCGTACCGCCCTCGTACCGCCCTCGTACCACCATCGAACCACAGTCGCTCCTCCCACGCACCCATCATGAACGTTACGGAAGATGTTAGATCTTCTCGTTCCCCGGTCGAACCACTGTTGCTCGCCGGTCGATCATAAATCGCTCTGCTGGAGTCACGTTCGGTTGCGGAGCAGAGCGAAAGTCTGTACGCACCTTCAGACTACCAAATAGGGTCTATGAAGCTTGTCCCGTCAAATACCAAATAACAAATTTTACCATTGGGATAATATGTCCCAATACGAAAAACACGATAAAATGAATAGAACTTAGTAAATAGCTTTGCAATTTCAATTTCACATGTTATTATTGACATTATATGAAGTTATTCACTCACTTTCAACTCAAAATGACACTGCAAATCACATTAGAACAGCTTCATTCAGCACAAAAACCAGCATCTGACACAAGCATGCATGAGAGCATATAACCATAATATAACCTCAATTCACAATAATATGGCGATCAGATAGTTCTAAACAGCTGGTGTATTTTACAGAATAGACCCTAGACTACCGCTGGGATTCATTACTGTGTAGTTTAGATGATCTATTCACCCACTGGGATTCGATGAACTTTTACTTTCTACTATTGGGACATATATTGTCCCAGTTGTAGTCTGAGGTTGGTCATTTCTGCTGGGACATATTGTCCCGTTGGTAGTCTAAGGGTTGAATCACAGAGCCTGGTTTCATGGCACATCTTCAGCTGAACTAATCAGTTCAGCATAACCGTCCACTGGAACTGTATTCAACCGATCGGCCGTTGTTGGATCGGACGAATCTGCCGGCCGTTGATTCGGCCGAATATGGTCATCCATTGGAACCGTTCACGTCAGTCCAGTTGCCGATTACTAAATTAACTACTATCATAGCCACCAAAATTTTTCTTAAACAAAATTATTATTAAGGTGCGTACAGATATACGCGCCGCGAACATGAGCAATTCACTTTTAATCAGCTGGTGCCAAGCTTTTTATACCTTTATCTTACAGTTTCTGTAAAAATACAGATATAATCAGCTGATTAAAAGTGAATTGCTCATGTTCGCGGGCGCGTATATCTGAACGCACCTTTTTATTGAGATGTTGAAAATTGAATAAACAAATATCCACTAAATTAGATATCCATTACAATAATCCTATCACTATCAATAATATCCACTAAATTAGTTATTCATAATCTTACCTTCAACAAATATTCACTAAATTAGTTACAGGTAATCATTACTTCGTTTACAGATTCAAAGTAATGAATCTGAAAACAAAGTAATGATGATGAAGTAATGATGGAATCAAAGTAATGAATCTTTGTTTACAGATTCCTTCGAGCATCACACCGATGATATCGTTTGTCTAGCATATCCCACAATGGAACATGCTCTTGAACGGAACTTATCAACTTTTCATTGTCCATAGTTACAACTTTATTAAACAGAACAACTTCAAAAAACGAAAACAAACAAGACTTCGAAAACATTTTAGGTTGTGATCACTTTGTTGTCTCAGCTCGACTAGTTAGTTCGGCCGGATAAAGCCGGAAAATCCCATTCAATTCGGATCGAAATATTGATCGACCGTGCACGGCCGTATGAACCTGTTGCAATGGACGAGCATCTATTCCTTTCTTTGTTGAGGGATCGTTCGGTAGTTTTCGCCGATGCTAGTTCGGACGAAAACGGTTCTAGTGGACGGTCCACCTCCGCTGAAGCCTGGTTCTTCAATTCAAATTGAGTTTGGAGAATAGTCGTATTAACAACATTAAGCTGTGTTTACACCAAAACTATTAACAAAATGTTAATAACTTAATCCTTATAGATTCTATTAGATTGAACGGAACTTGACAAACACATATGTTCATCATGTGTATGATAAGCTATGTTCAATCTAATAGAATCTATCAGGATTGAGTTATTAATATTTTGTTAATAACTTTGATGTAAACACAGCTAAAATGTCCTATTCTTTTAATTATTGGAAAATACCACAATATCTCTCACCATACATCATTTCATCAATCATTAATTACTTTTTTTCCATCAGGTGGACACACGTTTCCTGATGTACAGTTCGAAAAAGAACCGACGCTCGGACACACCCCTGTTAGACGTCGGCTTCGCCAACCTGACTGCCGTCTACACGTGGGCTGGCAAAGCGTTCAACGTGTCAGCTCCCACCAAGGTCATAGTTCACGGGTTTGGCTCATCCTGCTCCCATGTCTGGGTCTACGAGATGCGGAGTGCGCTCATGTCTGTTGTAAGTACTCTGGAGAGTAGAGTTATTTTGAGTGAATTCATTGAGTTAATTCCTTGAATTAATTCCTGGGTAATAAACTCAGTGCTCATTGATGAATGTGTTGAATACCATGGGATATATTTCGTCAAGTTTACATAACAAAGCTTGACCTTCTCTGATCAAGATAGAATTCTATCGTGATAGAACTCTGCTATATGAAATTTGAGCTACATATAGCTCTGCTAGATGTAGCTCTGCTAGATGTAGCTCTGTTAGATGTAGCTCTGCTAGATGTAGCTCTGCTAGATGTAGCCCTGCTAGATGTAGCTCTGCTAGATGTAGCTCTGCTAGATGTAGCTCTGCTAGATGTAGCTCTGCCAGATGTAGCTCTGCTAGATGAAGCTCAGCTAGTTGTAGCTCTGCTAGATATAGCTCAGCTAGATGTAGCTCTGCCAGATGTAGCTCTGCTAGATGTAGTTCTGCTAGATGTAGCTCTGCTAGATGTAGCTCTACCTGATGTAGCTCTGCTAGATGTAGCTCTACTAGATGTAGCTCTGCTACATGTCAATTTTTGTTCATAGCAGAGCTAGATGTAGGTGCTCTGTGTCCTTCAAGGAAGGCTGCCGCAGCTGTTAACTGCTGTTTGCAGCTGTTCAGTGCTTGCTGGATTTACACCAGATATACTTTACTTATTTGTTGTCAGAGTGCTAGTAGGTTACTGCACATTGCGACCATTTATTCTTGATTTATATATTATTGTGCAATAATGGAGAGTGAATTTGACTGGAATAGAGACAAAATTATCCAATATCTTCTTCTTCTTCTTCTTTGTGCTGCCATTTTGATGCCATTACTTGTAACAGAGCTACGTATACTTTGGAATAAACCAGTATTCACTGCTCAGTGTCCAGCCAGATGCCGAAGAAGAAGGTAGTTCTTGCAGCAGCCGCTGCTACTGTGATATTTTCAGCACAAAGAAGAGGAAGAAGATATTGGATCATTTTCTCTCTATCCCAGTCAAATTCAATCTTCATTATTGCACAATAATATATTATAAATCAGAAAGAAATGCTCGAGATGCGCAGTAACCTACTAGCACTCTGACAACAAATGAGTACAGTATATCTGGTGTAAACCCAGCAGGCACTGAACAGCTGCAAACAGCAGTGAACAGCTGTGGCAGCCTTCCTTCAAGGACAGAGTAGCTACATCTAGCCCTGCTGTGAACAAAAATTGACATGTAGCAGAGCTACATCTAGCTCAGATTCTCTTTGATGTTTACCGAAAATTTTGGTTAGCTCATTTTCTGCTATAAAGCTGAGAAAATAGGCTTAAAACTGCTATGTATAGCCGGGCTATATAGCAGACTAGCCGTCAGGCTCGCCTCGCTCGCCGTATCCGTCTAGCCAGGGGGCTCCGCTCCCTGGACCCCCGACTGGATCGTCCTAGAATAAGATCAGCATTTGAGCATTTTTATCATAAATGTTAGGACGATCCAGTCGGGGGTCCAGACTCAACGTATCTCGCTAAACGGATATGGCGAGCGAAGCGAGCCTGACGTCTAGTAAAATAATATTCCCAGGGATAGGTCTGATTGAAGTGGTAGTGCCCAATCAATTTTTCCGCGATAAATGCATTTCAATCTTCAACTTCAACTTCCATTTCAAAGTCAACTCAACGTAATGCCAACCTGGCAAAATTATTAATTTAGTTAGCAGTTAACAACTATTTCGAAGAGGTTCTCTCTCTAGATTATAGTTCTATATTATGGTATGGTCTTTTTTCATTTATAATTAAGAGAATAAGAAAAATATACATGCCAAAAGACAAACTTTTAACACTAAAAAACCACCCTTAGAGTTAAAATATTGCCAAGAGATTCCTTAGTGCGCCTCTAAAGGGCCAACTGAACATACCTACCACATTTGAATGTTTTTGGTCCGGCAGACTTTTAGTTCTGCGAGTGAGTGAGTCAGTCAGTGAGTGAGAGCCATTTCGCTTTTATAGAGATCTCCAGTGTCACTTTTTGAACTTGTAGCAGAGCTATGTAGCTCTGCTATATAGCTCTGCCACATAGTGTAAACCCAGCTTAATTCTAGAATTTTTCAATTTTGACAGGAAGAATGCAACGTAATCTGCGTGGACTGGGAAAAACGGAGCCACATTCCCCAACTACGTCCGAGCCGCAGCCAATACAAGATTGGTTGGCAAACAGTTGTCAATGCTGATAGCTGGCCTCCATGAGAAGCTGCACTTACCACTGCATAAAGTGCATATCATCGGGTTCTCTCTTGGCGCTCATGTGGCTGGGTTTGCGGGGGCCCAACTGAAGAATATCTCAAGGATCACTGGTTAGTATGAAAAAAGGAAACTATTCCAATTGAATTGAAGAATAGATGGATACAGACAGTGATAAGGCTCCCTTCGCTCACATGAAAGTAAGAAGAGCATCGCTTCGCTCGCCTGGAGGTAAACTAGAGCTCGCTCCACTCGCCTGGGAGAAGATTATTGCTCGCTTTGCTCGCCGTAGGATGAGGCTAGTTAAGAAGCAAATCATGCTTCATCTTCTTGCTCTGTTCCTTCTCATGTCCTCTATCTGATCGTTCATCTTTTCTTTCATTCCATAATCGTTCTTCTTTATTTTATTTATTTATATTTTTTACAAAGAAGCACTGATTGGGAGAGAAAAACTAATAATACTCCTTGTACTATTTCTTTCCCAAATTTAGATAACATTTTAAAAGTCCAAAATAGGGTTATGATTTCACTTTACTAGAATTCAGTCCATTTTCACTCAAAAACGACGAAAACTAAAATTTTTAAATTTTGACGGTTGAGAACAAACTATAAAACAAAAATATCACACTCAAATCACAATTAATTGGGAAAATTTTTGAATAATTTTACAAAATTTAGAGCCAGAAAAAACAAATATCTTTCATACGATATTCTTCTCGTCCTGTTTCCCGCTTCATCATCCCTTCTCTTTCTCTTCTTCTCAAGGCTTGAGTCTCTTCATTTCCTTTTTCCACCCATTCACCATCACTCATCTTCCACTCCTTCTCGTCTTCTACTCTCTTTCTCCTCTTACGCCTCTTACCTCCTACTCATCCTCTTCTTCTCTATTTCGTCTCCTCTCTATATTGATATCCTGTATTATTCAACCCAGAGCAGCCTTCTTGTGATTCATGAAATTTTATCATTATCAAAGATTAACATGCTTTTGTGCAACCGGGCCCTTGTGTCACATTTTGTCAACATGTCTCTTGTCACATTTGGTACCAACTAACACGGGAGATCAATTTAGATAATCAATTGGATGAAGATTTTGACTTAGTAATAACAATAATATAATCAATAATTATTCAATAATGCATCAACTTGATCATTCTGTTCCCCAGGCTTAGACCCAGTCGGCCCCCTGTTCTAGTTCAGATAATTAATTATGATGGAAATTTTTATTTGAAATTTAAATGGACGATAAAATCAAGTAATTCTGGTTCCCAAAATAATTTCCATGTAATTCGTTTTCCCAAGTCTCGAAAATAATCCTGATTGTTCTCTTTCTCAGGTCTAGACCCAGCCGGCCCCCTGTTCGAGAGCCAAGACCCGCGAGCTCGCCTCGATTCGAGTGACGCCAGCTTTGTCGATGTGATTCACTCCAACGGGGAGAACCTCATCCTGGGTGGCCTGGGGTCATGGCAGCCTATGGGACACGTCGACTACTACCCCAACGGGGGTCGCATGCAGAAGGGATGCAGCAACCTGTTCGTGGGTGCTGTCACCGATATATTGTGGTGTAAGTTGATTGATAAAAACAGAGGAAAATCATACCATAGAGTAAAGATAGCACAAGCACTTCTGCTAAATTTTATCCATATATTAATAGAGATGGATTCGCACACAATAGTGAAAATATAATTCCCACGTGTTCTAATGGTACTATTCACACTCATCCCGGTTGAGTGAGTATGAATAATACCATTAGAGCTAATGGGAATTATATTTTCACTGTTCGCAACAGTGGTGTGGAAATCCAGCTTTAGACTGGCCACTAACGTAACGTTTTAGATGTTCGATACGACTGTCAGACGAACAAATGCCGGCCTATGAAACAAATCAAGTTATCCCATTTGAATACTTTATTGAATAATTGACCGAACGTAGTGAGGTCTATGTTTTAACTCGGATTTTCTTTTGTCTGTCTGTATGTAACGCGATTACAGCCAAACGCGTTGATAGAATTCGATGAGATTTGGCAGGAATATTCCTTTTTCAACTGCGCGTCGCTGTATACACAAGGTTTTTCGAAATTTTGCATTTCAAGGATAATATGAAAGGAAAAGGAATTCCTCCATACTCTAATATCAATATATATATTATCATCTACTTTGAAGATAGGATCAGACTATAGAATTAATCAGCTGACAAGTAGATTATTCATTGCATGCAATACACAGATTTCTGGCCGTGTCTATCTCTGTAAGGTAGGGTTTCAATATTTTTTATGATGCGTGCCCATCAGTATTAATATTCTTACATTTGAAAAACGAATTTAATAGGTGAAAATAAAAATAGATTAAATGGACTGAATTATGCTGAAGAAATTATAATTGACTGAGCGAAGTGAGGTCTAAGATTCAAGTCGACGGTTAGCATTTCTCTTAATGTTTGAATGTTTATATGTTGCGCATTTACGGCGAAACGCGGTAATAGATTTTCATGAAATTTGAGAGGTATGTTCCTTTTTTAATTGCGCGTCGACGTGTATACAAGGTTCTTGGAAATTTTGCATTTCAAGGATAATATGAAAAGAAAAAGGAGCCTCCTTCATAATTGAATAAAAACACACATATGTTGTCAAATTCTACACAGTTTTATTTGGTACACGACCAAAACTTGAAAATTTGACCGGTGTGTGGTCACGAAACCATGGTCGTGTACCAAATAAAACTGTGTAGAATTTGACAACATATTTGTGTTTTTATTCAATTGAGTAAATTATGATTCAACTGTGAATAATTGTGATTCAACTGAATCAACTAGAACAGGTGACATCAGATACTTGTGGATGAGAAAACTACGTGAGGTCTACTGTTCACAGAACTACTAGTATTCTTGCATGAAAAGGGATATTTTCGATATTAAAATTATAGTTTCCAGTCAAATTATTTTCTATTTGACAATAATTGTGTAATTGACAATGATTGTGACAATAATTTTGACAGTAATTGACAATAATTGTGTTACAGCTGTATCAGAAGCAGAAGGCAGGAGCTTGTGCAACCATAGGCGAGCCTACAAGTTCTTCACAGACAGCGTCTCGCCACGTTGCCATTTCCCTGCACTCTCCTGCGACAGCTTCGACAAATACCTGGCAGGCAACTGCTTCCCCTGCACCGATCAGGATAACTGCGGCAACATGGGCTATTATGCCGACAAGGCTAAGGGGAGAGGCACGCTCTATCTGGTCACTAGGGATGAGGAACCCTTTTGTGGTGAGTGAATAAGATAGTAGCTTAATTTTCAGTCATCGTTTTCATTTGTTATTTTTTGTGATTGAATGAAGTAGTGGCCTCAATGAAAAGGGTCGATGTCAAACGAGGCCACCGACGAAAGAGGCCTGCGACAGTCCAGACCTGCGACAGTCGAGACCTGCGACATTTGAGGCCTGCAACCGTAGAGGACTCCTGAAAAAGGAGGCCTTCGTCAGGCGTCATTTGAGGACTCTTTATTTTTGAACAGCCCCGACAGTTGAGACCTGCGACCGCAGATGACTCCTAAAAAGAGTCCTCAAATGTCGCCTACGTCAGGCGTCATTTGAGGAATCTTCACTTTTTGTACAGGCCTCGACTGTCGCGCCTCCGGATAAGACACACTTCACGTTGATACATTGTATGAATCAGATAGTACCCTAATTCCCTGTCATCTATTTCATCATTTTTTTTTTTGTTTGTTGTTGAATTATGTTTATTGGATGATTCTCATTTTCAAACTGGATGAAATGGAAGTTGGACAATTTCTAGTTTTACTATCCAGGATTTTCATTCATTTCGATCGATGGATTTTTCTGCATCCAATTTCGTGTTTTCGAAATATATCAATACTAGTTGTCAGGCTTGCTTCGCTCGCCATATCTGTCTAACCAGGGGGCTCCGCCCCCTGGACCCCCAACTGGATTGTCCTAGAATGAGATCAGCAGGCACGCTTCGCTCGCCTGCATTTTTCATTTTAGCATTTTTATCATATATTAGGACGATCCAGTCGGGGTTCCAGACTAAACGTCTGGCTAAACGGATATGGCGAGCGAAGCGAGCCTGACGGCTAGTAATATAATATTCCCAGGAATAACTCTGATTGAAGTATTGCCTCATAACTCGCTTCGCTCGCCTGCATTTTTCATTTTAGCATTTTTATCATAATTATGTTAGGACGATCCAGTCGGGGGTCCAGACTAAACGTCTGGCTAAACGGATATGGCGAGCGAAGCGAGCCTGACGGCTAGTAATATAATATTCCCAGGAATAGCTCTGATTAAAGTAGCATCTTCAACTTGGTGCCAACCTAACAAAGTCAACTCAACTTAATGCCAACCTGACAAAATTATTAATTTAGTTACCAGTTAACAACTGTTTCGAAGAGGTACTCTCTCTAGATTATAGTTCTATATTAACATATGGTATGGACAATTTTCAATTATAATTAAGAGAATAAGAAGAATATACATGCTAAAAGACGAACTTCAAACCCATAAAAACCACCCTTAGAGTTAAAATATTGCCAAAAGATATTTTCCTAAAAAAAAAAATTCGAAGAATATCTTGATATCTTCCTTTCACGGTTAAGGCATCATTACCTGTTCTGAATCTCTTCGTCTCTATAATTCAGTCTTCTTCTGCTTCTCATCCTACTATTCCTCCACATTCTTGTCCTTATTTCTGTACTCTTTCTTATCCTTTTTATGTTGATCTTTCTTCTCCATAATCTCATTCTTCTCTTTCTTCGTTTGCTTTTCCTACTCCTCCTTCACCTCCTCCTCCTCCTCCTCCCACTCATCCTCATCCTCATCCCCCTCCTCCTCCTTCTTCTTCTTCTTCTTCTTCACAACCTTTTCTTCTTCAATAGGGAATTGTACGCTGCCTTCTCCTGATTCTCTTTTTCCTTTTACTTTACTATTTTTATCTAACTTTATCTATTTTTTTATTTTATTTCTACATTAATATATACAATATAATTCTCAACTATGAATGATTGGGGAAGGAACAACAGGCTCAAAGCCCAAAACTATTCCTTTCCCAAATTTAGATAGAAATTGTTCAAAATAGGTTATGTTTACAATTCATGTTTTTTGGCCAATTTTGGTCCTGAATATATCCTAACATACCTTATATGTATAATATTAACGAGAAATTTAGATTAAGGGAAAGTCGCAAACCAAATTGAATAAGAATACTGATAACTGAAAAATACTGTTGAATGAAAAAAAAATACTAAGAAATTGTCAAAAAACCACTGATTTATTGATAATTAGAAAGACCGGTTTTGGTTATTACACCATTGTCAATCTCTGATAATCTCTGAGTTTATCAGAGATTGACAATGGTGTAATAACCGAAACCGGTCTTTCTAATTATCAATAAGTCAGTGGTTTTTTGACAATTTCTTAGTCTTTTTCATTCAATATGAATAATTACCACAATATCAACTTCTCAACTACACAAAAAATGAAAAATACTGTATTAATAATTGAAAATTAAAACTTCAAAAGAAACTCAAACTTACTCCTGGCAATGTTGATACTTTTGATATCTTCTCTCTCTCTTCTCCTTTTATCTTTTCTCTCAATAACACATGAAGAATAACATGAATTTTCTCTGTTTTCAGCGAACCAATACCTAGCCCGTGTCGAAAGCACACCAAGTGTCCTCCCAGTAGTCAGCTACGGCAAAATCCAACTGACCCTGATCGGAGACGGTGACCTGAACGAGACGTTCACACTGACAACCAAGGACGATGACGAGCTGAGTGTGGGAGGAGCCTTGAGTCGCATCATAGTTCCACATCCTGCCGTCAGACATTATGTGGCGCTGCAGATACTCTACACGGCCTACAGTGGATGGATATCTAGTGGGCTGGCCAGGTGGAGCATCGACAAGATTATATTGGTCGATAGTTTGGGGCAAAGGTGAGAAATAATTGATACTCTAGTCTTAACAAGATTTCTAGATTTTTCAATTTTAGACTCTAAGGGCCGTTTGCACAGTATAGATTGCTAGACTCGATTAAGTTAATCTGAAAGTTTAAACTTGTATTGATTTTCTCAGTGCATTTACTAATCCAGTTTACGTTGAACTAGTTTAGCGTAAAGTTGGTAATAGAATGTCAGGAAATTTGTTATTTGTTTACAAACCATCAGTAAATTGAGGTTATGTAGCTACTATTTTAGTATTTTCTTGTTCTTGTTCAAAATCTACAGAGCTGTAATCTGTACGGTTATAAAAGTGAAAAGCGATTGAGATATTCTTTAAAAACTCATGTTTAGTTGGCACCAGAAAATATATTTTAGAATGTAAGATAAAAAAGTTATTTTGTTATGGTTGAATCTACTACGGTATTCCTCGTTTATTAGAAATCTCTCAAAAGCAATATATCTCAGTAATGTGTTATTGAAAACATGTTTTCTAATCAAAGACCACTGTTAAAAATTGTCTTAATTTCTATCAAGTGTTTTATTCAATCAGAATACTAAATTGGCAGTTGCTGTACTCAAGCAAACCCGTTAAAAAATGCTCAATCCCAGAAATTCAAATTATTTGTTTTTTGCCCAATTTTTCTCAGTTTCAAAATTTCTTCGCAGTCATCTCTATCAATCGCATTAAAAAGTTCTATCAATTCCTCCATTATAATTATTTTTACATTCAAATAATGATTCACTATAACCTAAATTAATAATGATTATCGTCTACAGAAGCCTTAAAATACAACCGTCGAAGAATAATTTACTATCAGCTGTTAAATATTCACATCAAATATTCACAGATGTCAAGTTAATCCAAATTATTTGGTTTAAACCTCCTGCTTTGGAGGTTTAAACTTTCCCAGAGTTTAAACTCAACACAGAGTTCAAACTGATACTGTGCAAATTGAATTTTAGTTCAAACCAAAAAAAATCCAGATTTGGTTTAAGCTTTAGCTTAAACTTACACTGTGCAAACGGCCCTAATAGTATCTTTTTGATTCAAAATTTGCTCGTTTATCTGATTATTGAAGAGCGTAAATTGTATTTTGAAAAGTGAAAGTGACATAACCAACATTTTGATTTGGACAGTATAGTATAAATTGGTAATGGGACAGTTTTGGGCATGAGCCTGTTGTGCCTTTCCTCATGTTAAGTATTTGTACACAAATAAATAAATAAAATTCAGACGTTGAACAAATTGAACGTTTAGACGAGCATCCTATTTGAGGGGAACTCCTTCTCGAATGCTATTGGTGGAAGCCTATTCCATCATCGACCAATCAGGTGCGAGTTCACTTCCCCCGCTGTCACAATTCCCCTATACACTCGATAGTACAAGTACTCTCATTGGCTAATTAGAACTCCCGTATAGACTCCATTTTCTGTGAAGAACAATACAATTTCTTCTGACCCACAATAACTAGTAATATTTATTTATCACATTGTGTACACATACTTAACATGAGGAAAGGCACAATAGGCTCATGCCCAAAACTGTCCCATTTCCAATTTATATTATACTGTCCAAATCAAATTTTGGTTATGTCACTTTCACTTTTCAAAATAAAATTTACGCTCTTCAATACTCTGATAAACGAGCAAATTTTGAATCAAATAAATACTATCAAAGTCTAAAATTGAAAAAATCTAGAACAGTAACTTAATAAATATCCAAGAAGTTTAAATTTTGAAGTCTTAATAATTTAATAATTTTAACTTAACTTAATAATTTTGAAGTCTAAAACTGTCTCATTTCCAATTAATAGTACACTGTGCAAATCAAAATGTTGGTTATGTCACTTTTACTTTTCAAAATACAATTTACGCTTTTCTATACTCTGATAAACGAACAAAATTTACTCGTAAATCAGATAGATACTATCAAAGTCTAGAATTAAAAAAATCTAGAACAGTAACTTAATAATCATCCAAAAAGTCTAAATTTTGAATGAAACTAGAAATTTTTGAGCTAAAAATTTCACACTTTACACATAACATTGTCAATGGTTCATCATTCCGTCTTCACATATAAATCGGCTTTCTTTGTATAAATTGATTTATTCTTATAAACTTAAATTTTTGTACTAGCTGCATCATTCGTGTAAGCTGCTTCAAACTGTGGACTTTTTTTCAAGCGCGAAAAAAAGTCACTTGTAACTTTGTTAATATTCTGTATGAATTTCGAGTGAGTAAAAATTTGATTTGATTTGATTTGTAATGTTTGTTTGTTTCCATTAGAAGCCTTCCAGATACTCTTATCAGAATATAGGGAATGTCAAGATTTTTTGTTCTCTGTACAATGATTGTTTGTTTGATTGACACTTTGTTTCTCTGTGAGATTGTTTGTTCATAATGTACAATGTAAGCTATCACGTTTGTTTATTTGTCAATTCATTCTAATTTGAATATCGTTACTTATATTTCGTCGGTTTTTAAACATTAAATCAAACGCCTTTCATTGAAATAATGTGATCATTGCTCAGAGAAATAGCAATATTATTAACAGAATACCTGTTATCAGAACTATAGCTAAGCCAATTGAAAAATAGAATGACCTTATCATTAGAATGAATAGGTTGAAATTCTCAACTATTATTCATTCTCAATCTACTTATTTTTTCTGAGGATTGTGCCCGCATGAGCTCCAGGCTTTGATAATGAGACGGATGATTGATTGATTGATTGATTGATTGAGTACTTTATTTATGTAGACTACAATATATACTGGCTTATACACTTATATACAATAGCTTACAATACAGCAAAATTATAGATGAATTTACATAATATAGACTAAGAAAATAATTATTGAACTGTATATGATATGAAAAAGCAATTTGTAATATAATAACTATAGATAATGATAATATTGTTATGCATCTACATAAATTGGCGGAGCTTTGGACATATCAATGTCCATTCTTCGGAAAGAATATTAAAAATTTCCTCCCCACTAACTCTCTACCAAATGATGAGTGACTTACAGCTGTAGATGGGCTCTGAATCAAGCTATTATAAAGTATTGTATACTGTTCTTTGGAATCCTACTATATTTATACCTGTAATATATTTACAATAATGATTGATATTTTTCAGTTTGTCAGTGTGCAAAAGAGGGCTTGTTCTGGAGTCTGGCATAGCGGCTCTACTGCCACTTTATCCTGGAAACTGCAAGCATCAATCTGATAGTACTCCGTCGGTTACTTGGAACAATAATGTAAGTTATCTCATAACACAACAATATTTAACGATTATGTGAAATATCCTTCAACAAAAGATTTGTTCTTTTGTATATTATGTGTTTAATCATCAATTAGTCTTGTTGTCTTGTCAATTAGGATTGGGATTATTGTGATTGTTTACTGAATAATTTTTTATTGTCAAATGCTACAGTGTATGAATACACTGTCATTTATTTATCTTATTTTATTTATTTATCAATCAACAAAAAAAAGAGCTTGTTATCTGGAAGCTACTGCTATTATCATTAAATATACAAATACCATGAGAATATCAGAGTATTGGAATTGGAATGTAGATATCAATTGGATTTCCAACATAAAGACTATAATAGACTTCAATCTATTGTCAAAAGAAGAGGAAATTATTCATCTTCCATGTAATTCCGACTCTTGTTTCTCTCTTTATCAACTTCCTGTCCTCTTCCCTTTCATAGCTAGTCTCTTGAAACCTCACTACTAACTTGTCTACTCTCTTCACATTATTGTCATATCTCTATTTCCTATCAACTTCCTACTCTATTCTCTCTTTCTTTTCCGTTCTTCCAACCACTTTTCCTTCTCCATTTTCTCGCTATTCTTTCTCACACCATCTTCCCCTTTTGTATGTCCTTCTCTTTTTTCTTCCCACTCTTCTGTTTCTCTCTTCCCCAATATCACATCCATGATATTTCTCATGAACTCACCATCATCATGGTAATCTTATTTCTCCTCCCCATAATGCATCTTTCCCAATCATTCTATTATTATGTACTTTATGCCATTGATTAATGAATGAGTAGATAATTGGAAGTTGTTGATAATCTCCCTTACTCTTACATTAACCTCCTTTTTAAATTCCTAAACTCCCAGTTTCATGAAAAAAATTGTTTTCTTAGTTTATTTTTTAAGTTAGCATTCATTCTATTTATGTATTTTATTATTTGTAGCCACCTGCTGTAAAATCTTTAGGTTTAGCGGGACCAATTGTAATGCATTTTACTGAATAAAATGATTGATCGATTGATTAAACTTGATATTTCCATTTTCATAACATGAACTCTCACTCAGAATCAGTTTCCACCTCATTATAATTTTTTTCGTTTTTCTATTTTAGTCCTCAGAGTTTCATGCTCATCTTATTTTCCAGGTGACATTACCAAAGATCCCATCCGACAACACCACCCGCTACATCCCGACCCAAGTGGTTCACCTGGGTGACGAAATCGTGTTCAACAGCTCGTTAACCGACAGGAAACAAAATGGCAGCGACAAACACGACGACAACTACCTCAGCTACAACTGGCAACCGGTTCCTGAGTACCCAGAAGTCTCCGGCAACTCAGGAAACGACCTTGAGTCCACAAACCTCAACCTTGAGGATGTTGGTCGAGGGTTCCTCAATGTGAAACAAGTTAGCAGCAGCTGGAACTCCACTAGAAACACAACCGGTTTAGAGGAAAGGTTTGGGAACAACACAACCCTGGACAAGAGGTCACCGGGGAAGGATTTGTTGGGTAATGCAACCCGTAAAATGGATGACAAAAAGGAGAGGATCCTCAGGAAGGATGAACCCTACAAGTTTGAAGCGATTATGTTGAGTGACGAACCGGTTCAAACCGGTTCTACAAGTTCAGGGAACGACACAACAACACGTCCAGAAATCAAGGAACCCATCCTACCTTCAACAACACCTCGTGTAGCTTCCAACCGGTCACCTAAATCAGACCTTACACCACCTTCTGTAACTGCCACAGAATCGTGGTACCACTGGGAGAGCTCCACCAACAACGGCAAAAAGACTAAAAAGTTGAACCTGGATTCTGTACCCTCTGCAGCTGCTGCAACTTCCAATGAAACTTCTCCGGAAAGGTCTCTGGTGGTACAACTTTTCCCGCAGAGGTTGGTCAGTTTGTTGGAGCAGGCTGAAAGGTATGCAAGGTTGGCGTTTTCTCCGTTTGTGTCTCAAGGTGATAACTCGGAGTCTAGAGTGCAGAGGATGTTGAAGTATTTGCCAACATTTTGGACACATAGTGATCAACATGCAGCCTCTTCTGCTAAACGTGCAAACCGGCATATAGATGTTGCTAAACCTGGGGAAAACCAACCTGACAATCCATACAAGATGGAAACCCCTGATCCCAATTCAGGCTACAAGATGGAAAACCCTGATTCCAATTCAGGTTACAAGATGGAGAACCACCCTGATAGGGATCCCAATCCAGGTTTAAAACCTAGTCCAGGACCTTCCCCTGTGGGTGAACACCAAACTGTTTCTTTCGACAACAGGGGGGATTCTGCATTACCCTACAAACTACAAACCCAGCAAACCCTTGAGGAAAACTCTAAAGTGGTTGCAATTCCTTACAAACTAGCCGACCAGAAGAGGGTGGATAAGTTTCATCCAAAGTTCATCCCAGTTTTGCATGAAACAGATAAAGGATCGACGGAGGAAAGTCCTGTTAAGGTTGTGTTAGATTTTAATCGACCTGAGGGTGTGGTTGACCATATGGAGACTCCCTTGGCTCAGGAGGAGTCGGAGTATGAAGGTGTTGAGAAGACTACTGTGAAGGAGGGTACGAGATGAGGAGAATGGTGATTCCAGTGGAAAATCTGATTGAAATATGGATATCACACACTAATCATGGGAACTTCAGAGTGAAAATTGTTCACTTTGATTAGAAGATTGAATTAGAATATGGATAATACACACTCATGTTTGAAAACTTTTGAGTGTTTGTAAAGGAGAGTGTGATATGAGGAGTATAACGATTCCAGTTGGAGATTTGATTGAAATCAATGTACCTAGAATACAGGATTCTTGACACATTGATTACAGAATATAGGATTCTAGCATAGAGAAACAATAACATAAGCTATTGTTTGACAATAACAATAACATACGCTGTTGTTTCTCTGTGGTTCTAGGTACCTTTGATTGAAATATAGGTATCATACAGTAATCATGAAAACGTTGACGTTGAAAATGATTAGATGATTGTATTAAAGTATGGATATTATACTCTCATTTGAAATAACGTTTGCGTGTTTGGATAAGAGAGTCTGGATGAGAATTAAGGTAATTTCAGTTGGAAATTCAATTGAAATATGGGCATCACACTCGTTCGAACCTCTTGTTTTATAATGTGATAGATGTATCTCACTTGATAGGTAAGATCCATCTGACAGAATTCGAGTTTTGAAACCACTACCGATTACAATAATTATTTGAATGATAATCCATTATCATCAATGAGATTATATAATATGTTTTTTCAAATGATTTTGACAATAATTGAAACTATTATCAAATTAAAAAGCTTCCACAATTACCAGTTGTCTTCTCCCAGTAATATTGTATTATTGCATAATATAATGATTTGTGATTTATCACTCATTAACTGCAATTATCATTAAATCATTCATTCCTTGTACACATCATCATTTCAATATTCTTAACATTCCTTAGAACTCGCATATCCATGAATATCATAGTCTATTACATTCATCTGTAAAGTTCTCATGATTTATGTTACCATTCGTCTTGGAACTACTTTTGAACTTATGTTCTTGAAACAGAGACTTTAACCTGGAACTACTTATATAGGCATATACTACTGTTGAAAACAAATACTTTTTTGATAGTACGAAGTTTATAATAAGAACTTAGATTTTCTTATTGTGAAATCTGAATTGGTTTGTATCAAAAAAATTTGGAAAGAATAAAATGGGAAGAAACAATAAATACTTTCAGTACAGTTCCTGTTCAGAGATCGGATGTGTAAACTTAGAATTTGAATAAACATTGATCTATTCAAATATTAATTTAATAAAAAAATAATTTCTCATACAGTACTTTTTCCAAAAGAAGGGCTGTTCCTTTCTTGTGATGAAGCTATGAGAGAAATTTTAAAGGACATCAACAAAAAAATTCTTCATTCTTTATTGATTCACACAATAAGAATAAGTACATCATGAAAATGATAGGGAGAGAAAAATAAGGCAACCTTGTGCTATTCCTCTTCCAAATTTAGATAGGGGGTTACACATAGTCCGAGATGAGTCATGTAGTTGTTCACTTCACAAAATATTATATGAATACAAATTAAATTGAATTAAAAATCAATCAACCAATGCCTGTTGTGATAATAATATGCAATATTTGTTGGCAATATCTCTTTATTTTTTATAGATTTTTGATATATTTTGTAAAAGTGTCATGTTGTGGAAATTGAAGAGACGATGTAGAACCAAAATTAGATTTAAGATTAGTTATTTTTTCTGAAAAGAAGTAACTGCTATTTAAGACTACTTTTAGGTTATATTCTCTGTTGTATTTCCACAAAATAATGATATTACTGTATTAGTTTAGGATACTACTCTAGATTACAATATTTATTTATTATTAGTCATTCTCGTGTACAGTATTTTTCTACCGATTGTAATATAATAGTGTTTATGTTACTTGAAGTTTGTTTTATTTTGGAACCTTATCCTTATCAAATTGATTTCATTGAAATTCTACATTGATGATATTCTGGTCTAAAGCTGCATTTACACCAGAATTATTAACAAAATGTTAATAACTTAATCCTTATAGATTCTATTAGATTGAACTCAACTTATCATACACATGATAATCATATGAATTTGTCAATTTCCGTTGAATCTAATAGAATCTATAAGGATTAAGAAATTGAAATGTTGTTAATAACTTTGGTGTAAACGTTGCTCAAGTTGAAGGATTGGGTTTCCAACTACAGTTAAGTAGGGAGTGATAATATTAAGTGCCGGTTGCACAAAAGCCGGTTGAATTTTAACCAGATTGATTCCACGAGAACCAATCAGAGAAGCCGTATTATCAAAAAGGCCTTCTCTGATTGGTTCTCGTGAAATTAATAAAGGTTAAAATTGAACCGGCTTTTGTGCAACCGGGCCTGAGACCTATAGTTGAAGGTCAACAAATTTATATTGTAGTAACCTTCTCTTGGATTTGAATTCATGCTCTCATTAATTTCCGGTTGCATGAACTACTTCTAACTAACCGCGATTAAGTGACGTCATCTAACGTCAGTCCAATGTCACTAAAAAAATGAATCAGCTGGATGACAGTCTGATCACGTCACTTAACCACGGTTAAGTATTATGAACGTGAGTTAACCGGCAGTAGAGTACAAAATCTTTCAATTTAGAACTATAGGTGAGGGTTGCACAAAAGCTTGCTGAATTTTAATCTTGATTAAATGTCACGAGAACCAATCACAGAAGCCTGTTTTTCTAAAGAGCGTTCACTGAATGGCTTTCTTGGCATTTAACCATGATTAAAACTTAAGAGGCTTTTGTGCAACCAGGCATGAGTTTTCTAGACTTATAGAGAGCAGGACGTATCGTAACAGGGGTATCTCAATAGAAAGTTTACAAACTAGTACCAAAAGTTGTCATTTATTTCAAATATATTCACAGGAGTATCTCAATAGAAAGTTTACAAACTAGTACCAAAAATCGTAATTTCATTTCAACTATATTCACAAAGTTATGTTACAAAAATACATCATCGAAATACAAAACCAGTCTCCTTACTTATTATTTACAAATGCAAAAATAAATTGATTTCAAATTTTGATAGATCTGGGTCCAAAGTTGATAGAAATATATGTCTTTGGCTCATGGAGATTGTATGATGAAATATCTAAGTTATAAAAATAAAAATAAAAATCTTAGTACCCTTTATGAAATATTTAATCACAACATGTTTCGGACATTGATGCCATTTTCAAGTCAATGGCATCAAGTCAATGCCATTTTCACTTGAAAATGGCATCAATGTCCGAAACATGTTTTGATTAAATATTTCAAAAAGGGTACTAAGATTTTTCTTTTTCTTTCTATTTCTATGAAAGTAGCCCTATACAGAAAAGAGATAAATATCCAAGTTATATATAGAATAAAGAGGATATAGGATTGCTCAGTAATTGTGAATTTACATAGCTGATGAACAAAATAATTGGAAATAATCAATATCAGAAATGTATTAGATAAGTAATTAATATGAGGAATAGTCTCTGATATCGTTCAACATGCTCTTTTCATTGTTGGCGGTACGTTGCAACTCTCTCATTCATTAAGAATCTCTGTGTGTAGGGAGTATTGCTATCCTTGGCTGTCATTCAACAAAGTGGATAGCGCTATCTCTTTCTCATAGGTACTTGACTCTCACCAAATAAATAATCAAACCATGTTGAAAATTATAGTCGATGATAAATGTGATATTTCATCTATCAATACAGAGATGTTATTATTATCAATTTATCGAAAAAGTCATGAATATCTGAGAAGTCTTGATTGATCTATAACTTAAAAATCAAAGAAAAATGATCCGGTTTGAATAGAAATAGCTACGATAAACCCTCGTCCAGCAATAGCCATTGAAAATTATAGAATCCTGACCAAGGTACATCATATTCCAAAGATTCTAGTAATAAATAACCATTATAAATTCAATTAATTACAACCAAGAAGACATAATACTGAGTTCAAATCTTATAATACTTCAAAACATCGTATGACTGAGAGACGGTTTACATCTAAACAATGGACATAAGAATACACCTATTTTAAAAAACTATAGTGAGGTCCACGTTATAATGGCAGTGGATAAAGATAGAAGAATAGCGATGCCGATTCTCTGCATTAATTATTTATATTTCAACACTGTCAAAAACATAATTGGCATCGTTGTGAACCTAGAAAAGGATAGTAACATCGGCTTTGTCGAATGATAGACAAGGATAGCAAAACCAAAGTTGATCAAATACTGTCATTATAGCGTGGACCTCACTATAGTAACATAGTATCATATCAATTTAATTAATACTTATATTTACATTATATTAAAATAGTTATTCTTCTCAGATAAATATCTAAGTGATTCTTCATACATTTCTATTGCTTACTTAAATTTATATTTATGTACAAATTGGGAAATGACTTGAAGAGTCAGAGTGCCGGTTGCACAAAAGCCGGTTAAATCTTAACCGTGGTTAATTCCACGAGAACCAATCAGAGAAGCTGTCTTTTCAAAAAAGACTTGTCTGATTTAAAATTGGTTCTCGTGAAATTAATTATGGTTAAAATTTAACCGGCTGTTGTGCAACCGGGTCACAATCTGATGAATTATGACCAAAAATATTCAACTAACAATAGTTACAACTCATTTTTACTTAATAATAATATAACTTTGAACGGAATTATTTACAAGTCATGAAAGATAATCTATAATCTTACATAATACTTTTGAACAAATACTTATTGATATTCCAAAGGTTGAATATTGTCTTTGTAGGTAATATCAAATAAGCTTTCTGTCATCTTACAATTCATCATTTGAACAACTCATGGATTAAGTTCAAATTTGGACCTATCACTGCTAATGATTGTCATTAATATTATCTTATTGAATACAATAGATCACACGAATTTGATTGGAGGAAGCATCCATACAATAGATCGTCATAACATATTTCATCTTTATAACAGTTATATTGTATGAATGGAGAGGCATATAGCAGTAATTTATTGATTCAGTCATAAAATTTCAAAAGATTCGTTGATTATTATCGTTGTATACGTTAGAAATTCAACAAATCATAGGTAGACTAGTTGATAAAAGAATCCTTTTTATATCTCATGTAGGCCTGATCTTAATTCTAGATACTGAATTCAGTGACTACATCAAGAGCTGAAAGACTAAGTATCTCACAATTTCTTCTTGAAAACCTTGCTGTAAAATAGTACATGGTACGTACTTCGAGTCCGTGGTAAATATATCAAAAACTGACATGGATCTCTCAAATGCTTCCAGAAAGTTCTGTAGCAGCTCCATGATTGGTCGAGCTGTTCACACAACAATACTGGCCTGCCATTGGCTGCCATGGAATAGTCACTCCCACTTGGATGTCAGTCATTGCTGTTTGGAGTGCCATTTTAAACTCAACTCATTATTCAACCAATTCTTCTTCTTCTTTTTCATATTTCTTCCTTCACCTTCTATTTCCATCTTTTACTTGTTATTATCTTCTGTTTCTGCTACTGCATTCTGCTCCACAATATTATCAGAAATCTGCTTCACAGAAAACTTTAACAGTAACACTATAACTTATGTAATATCGTTCGTGACATAAAGTATCACTTTCTGGAATAAAAGAGCAAAATCTTTGATTAACAATGATATTATATTACCTTACTTCTACCCTTACTCTATACCTTACGTATTTTATTGTCTCTTCTTCACTTTCTCCTTCATCTTGTTCTTTTTCCTTATCGTTGATCTCAAGAAAATCGATAGGAGCTTTTCATTTCTCTGTGTCTTCAAGAAGAAAACACTCAGCAAAGAGCTCTCATCAAACTCTTGTGATATGAATATTTTCCATGTTGATGTATCCACATGATAGATGCACATGTATATATCCACATGAATGATTGATTTTGTCATTTCCGATGCAAGAAAAACCTCTGGCTACTTTTCGACGACTTCAACAATCGATCACGAAAAATAGCGCTGGATTTTCGTCAGAAGTAGACCGTCAAATTCATCTGATCGGACGTCTTGAAAGAATCGGCTCCCAGAGGTGTCACGCTGACATCTGGGTCCATTTCAGTCTGAAACAAACAATAAAAAATTGTTAAGAATCGTTCATTTGTTGAGTTGATGACCAAGCATTCTAATAGCGAGATGTAAAGATTTTAAATGTAGTCAGCATCTTATTCATATTGGTTTGCTATCCTTGTCTGTCATTGGACAAAGCAGAGAGCTCTATCCAACACCGGTTGGCAAATCTTGCATCCTAATCCAACTTAATTGCTTATACAAAACAATATAGAACCATCTTTAAAGACAATTAAGCCTTGCTTTTCATCATAATGAATATTATTTCTCTGCTGGGTGGAAAGAGAAACCTATGTTTCTTATGGAGGTGTTCACACCACAGATAAGTGTGAACACTCTCATTAGAGGCAAGGAAATTCTTTTGTTACCCAGGGGATTGAATTGAATTGAATTGAATTACTGCCTTTATTTTCGTAGAGAGCGAAGTTAGGGCGCAGTCGGCCCTCTCTTACACTTAACTCTCTATTACAAGATAACAATACAAAAAAAAAATACAATAATATAATAAAGAAAAAAAATATTACAAACAATATGAAAAAAAAAACAAACAATATCTACTTATTGAAATAATAACAAATTTTAAATAATTGTAAAGAGAAGAAAATAAATTAACTTGGAAAAATATATATAACAATACTGATTAATAGTAGTGATACTTCATCACTGTAGTGAACAAAATAAAAAAAAAGAGATCCTAATGTATACAAAATACAAAAACGACCACTATAGTGTTTGCTATACATTCCATTCCTACATATTATTATAAATCTTGAAGTGAATAAAAAAGTGAAGTGAATAAAAAGGATCAGAGATTAGTTGGAGAGCATGGCTTTATTTGCATCACTATTTTATCCAATTACTGGGTAGCAATAGTTTACCTTTGTTTTTTAAGGAAGTGTTCACACCACAGACAAGAATGTTAAAACATCAGAGGCAACAGTTTTCTCTTGTTACCCAGCAAATCAAAGATTAGTTGAAGAGCTTTGCTTTGTTTGCATCACTATTTTATTTAATTGCTGGGTAGCAAGAGAATACCGTTGTTTCTTATGGAGGTGTTCACACCACGAATAAGTGTGAACACTCTCACTAGGGCAATGAAATTCTCTTGCTACCCAGCAGATCAAAGATTAGTCGGAGCAATGCTTTCTTTGCATCACTATTTTATTTAATTGCTGGGTGGCAAGAGAATACCGTTGTTTCTTATGGAGGTGTTCACACCACAAATAAGTGTGAACACTCCTACTAGAGGCAAAGAAATTCTCTTGCTACCCAGCAGATCAAAGATTAGTCGGAGACCTTTGCTTTATTTGCACTACTATTTTATTTAGTTGCTGTGTGGCAAGAGAATACCGTTGTTTCTTATGGTGGTGCTCACACCACAAACAAAAATTTGAACACATTAGAGGAAACAGTATTCTCTTGCTACCAAACAGATTAAAGATTAGTTGGAGCACTGATCTATTCGCATCACTATTATATACTGTGAGAGTACATACTGTATATACTCTGTATATTAAAACACTTATTGACATGGGCTACTTTTAAATTAATGAAACAAAATAAAGAAAGAGAATAAAGAAGATTGTGTAAACCGAAACTAGTTGTTCAACTATTTTAAAGTTCTTTAAAGAATAAAAGGGTGCTATAAGATTTATTTTGTTTTATTTATGTATATTAAATAGTCTGTATACTATGCACTCTAAGAGACTGAAATCTTTACAAAATCTAGTCACCATCTCTACTCTCATCTCAATAACATCTCACCTAACCTAACCTAACCTAACCTAACCTAACCTAACCTAACCTAACCTAACCTAACCTAACCTAGCCTAACCTAACCTAACGTAACCTAACCTAACCTTACGTAACCTAACCTAACATAACCTAACCTAACCTAACCTAACGAATTACCTTGCTCCTGGTACCAACAGCATTAGAACTATCACTCTCATCATCCCAGGATAGCTTTTTCACCCTCCTTGGAATAGAACCCATCGGCCATGACACTTTTCCACCCTGTTGAAAGAGAAAATAGTTGTTATTCCTGTAAACTCCAGTATCATTCTAAAAATGGTGATTGATTAAGTGTCTGGCAGCTGGGAGTCGTTAGTTCCATGACACATAGCAAAAAAGAAATTCATTCCTGAAATATGTAGGATGAAATTTGGCCTATTATCATTCCTTTCATCACACACCTGTCTAAGCTATGTAGGGCATCATCATCGGCAGAAACACAGTAAGGATGAATCTTCATTCGTTTTTGAACCTTTATAAAGTTTGATATCAAGGACTGAGCTGCGCTCTGGAGTACAAAAGCATAAAAAAATTATTACGAATGAAGAAATTATAATAGCATTCATACAGAAATGTTCCATCTAATAACAGGAAATTGAGATTAATTCCCAGAGGAATGCAAAAATTTCCCTCACAAAAGCCCAGTTGCATAAAAGCCGGTTAAATTTCAATCCTGATTAACTTCACGTGAACCAAATCAGAGAAGACCATTTCAAAAAGATGTATCAACTTGAATTAATCAGGATTGAAAATAACCCGGCTTTTTTGCAACCGGCACTAAGTAACTGATTAATGATTACAAAAGTTCAACAGCTGAGTCATAATTTTGACACAGTCCCACCAATACCTACTATTAAGTAATAGTAGGTATTGGTCCCACACACATGAACTCGCTCACTCACTTCCATCACCAACAGACGACGAAATAATTATTATCAGATGTTTTTCCAAGGTTGAATAATAATTATCCTTTCAATGTCCTTCAGCGAGTTTTCTCAGGGATGAGACCTAGTGCAAACAAATCTTTATATTGTATACCTACTATTTTCAGAATTTCGTGAGAATCGTTTTCGAGATCAGGTGAAATACAAAAATATAAACATCTAAACATACAAACATCTAAACATCCAAATATCGAAACATCTAAACATTTAAACATATAAACAGAAGTTGCTCGTTTAATAGTATAGGATAAACCAAGATCTATTGAACAACATTATTTATTGCATTCAACATAAAAAACCTTATTTATTCATAAGCTGGTATTCAAGTTTTTACCACTCATTTTTTTAGAACTACGTATGCAATTATACAACATGAAAAAGGAGTTATATTTTAGATTCAAAACTCAAGATCTTTCTATTTTCCTGTTGGTTGTATCACAGACGAATAATGAATGATGAATAAAGTACAGTGTAGGCCTACAACGGCCATCAACAAAGAGAGACAATAATAATAATAATAATAATAATAATAATAATAATAATAATAAATAGTTATTTGTGCATCTAGGGACTAAAGTGCAACTTTTTCTCCCTGAGGGAAACTGTTGTCGCCCGATGGCGTAGCCGAGGGCGACAATTTCCCTGAGGGAGAATAAGTACTTTAGTCCCGTGATGCACACAACATTTTTCCTCCACCTACACCAATACCTATAACAATGAATAATTTTACTACATCTTCACGCTTTCACACTATTTCAGCTCTATTTCGATTGTTAGGTTATGTTCAACCGTTGGTGGATATGAAAAAGTACACACCTCTAACGTCATTAGAGGTGTGTACTTTTTCATATCCACCAACGGTTGAACATAACCTAACAATCGAAATAGAGCTACTTATTTCCTAGAGCTAAAATATTCCAAAGATCGAAATAGAGCTCTTTTACTTTTCCTCTACCGACCACGACAGTGTTGCCACATTCCTCATTCTTCAAACGCGGCGTTGTCGGACTTCTTCCCATGTTAATCTTATGGGTTTATTTTTACTCCCTTGGGAGTAAAAGTGATCACTTTTCCCGCTGGGAATTATTTTTAGTCCCATGGGAGGAAAAGTAGTACTTTAGTATTCGATTCCAGGGTGTAAAATGAGACTTTTGATAGTAGGTGGAGGAAAAATAATATTAATAATGGAAGACTCTATTCATCGGTGTTCTATATTTGTAATAAGAATGTATTTCAATGTTTCACTTTTTGTGTAGTTGAGAAGTTGATATTGTGGTAATTATTCATATTGAATGAAAAAAGACTAAGACATTGTCAAAAAACCACTGATTTATTGATAATTAGAAAGACCGGTTTCTAATTATCAATAAATCAGTGGTTTTTTGACAATTTCTTAGTCTTTTTTCATTCAATATTTCAATCTTATTATGTCATAAGATACAGAAGGTGTTGTTCAATATACAACAACGTGGTGAGTGAAGTCTCAATAACGTGAGTCAGGAAATTAAAAAAAGAATTGATCAGGGTAACAGAGCTCACTTTGCAAATAGAAGTTTAATGAAGTCTAGACTTATATCAAGATGCGCGAAAGTAAAACTATATCAAACACTTATAAGACCGGTAGTGACATACGGCTGTGAAACTTGGGTTTAAACTCCCAAAATATGAACGCATTGAGGATTTTCGAAAGAAAAGGAATGAGCGAAAATGGAGAGTGGAGAATCAGAAGCAATGCGGAGATAAGTAACATTCTAGAAGAATCAGCTGGCTGGGACATGTTCAAAGAATGGAGAATAATAGGATGCAGAGGCAGATGCTTGTTGGAAGAATGGAAGGAACGAGGAAAAGAGGTCACCTGAGAACACGTTGGCTGCAGGATGTGGAAAAAGATCTAGCGTGCCTAGGAGTGAAGAACTGGAAGAGACTGGCTAATCAGAGAGATGAATGGAGGCGAATTGTTGAGGAGGCCAAGGTCCACGCAGGGCTGTAGCGCTTCGTAAGTAAGTGAGGTGAGTGAAGTGATGGAAGATTTCAAGAGAAAGATAAGCTATCTAGAGAAAGAACCCGATCTGGAAAAATAGTTATGAATTGGAAAAAGAACTCAATCTAAAATAAGTAAATGTATTGGAGAAGTAGTTCAATACATGGTAGATATGGAACTCTATTAGCCATTCTTATTTTCATCGTATCTTATTTGAACTTCTCTATGAATTCTACTGTATGGAATCAACAGTACCATTTTATTTTCTCTGATGACACAACCGATATCCTATTATAAAGTCTCCAAATGAAATTATATTGGGATGATACCCGACATGTCATCGGAGACAATAAAAGGGATGTATTGATCCTATATAATAAGAAGTTGCTCTATAAATAGTACTGAAATAAATTAAACATATTTAAGGAATTCATAGAATTTTAATGTATTTTTACTGACCTGTGTGAGGTTATTGTTGGAAGACGCGGCGTCATCAGTGGGAGGAGACGGGGTGCGGGAAGGGGGTACCTGGGGGCGGCAGGGGGGCCACCTTCTGCTTTTTGGGGTGGTGTTGCAGGGGTGGGGGAGGGTTGTGAGCAGTGATGATCTGCATGCGGCTATTGGTTGGTGGCAGGACTTGGGGTGGTAATCTTGTTGGGGGATTTCGAGCCATTATACCTGCAAAATAAATAAATTATTATTGAACTATATTTTAGAAAAAATACATGAAAAATTTGTAATCAATGATAGAATAAGAATGCATTATTAATAAGGTAATGGGTAGTCAGAGTCGCAATGTTGTTTCAATTAGCTGAATTGTTCAACGACAAAATCCAGTTACAGCGCTACCTCCTTAAACAAAGCCGTAGTGCATTCGTGTGACGTCAGCACAGGTAGGGGCTCCTACACCAATGAAAATTCGTTGATTTCAGCTGATCTATATCAGCTAGTGTTTATTTGTGTAGGAGCCCTACCTGTGCTGACGTCACACGAATGCACTACAGCTTTGTTTACGGCCTAGTTTATACGATGCCAATTGGCGAGACAGTTGTCTTTGGACAATTGCCATCAAGTGGTTGCGGATTGTCGGAGGCCTGGCCAGTTAAACGAGAAGATGTTTATACGGGGCTAACTATTGCCACGACAGTCAAAAACTCAAGATTATACAGCTGGCTTAAATCCTGTGAGTTGACAGCTAAACAATGCCAAGTTCTCGTCATCTGTTGTGACTAAACGGCTGAACTGGCAAAACCAAGACAGCGCTACTGGCCTACACCGTTCACACGGCGCCAATTGTCGCGACAACTGAGATTCCAAGTGATGGGGGGCTCGCTGGGCCCAATTGACACTCCATAGTCTACTCCCGGAGACAGTTGAATTTCGAGACAATTGTCGGGACAGTTGGCAAGACAATTGACCTGAAGTGTTTATACGAAGACAATAATTTCATGCCAGTCAGTTGCCTTATGACAATTGTCTCGCCAATTGACATCGTATAAACTAGGCTTTAGACCAGTTATAGAACTTCTATAACTGGTCTAAGGTTCACGGAGGTAGTGGTTACAAACACATCGATTTTTGTTTGTACGGTACCTATTTTGCCATTCTTATAAATTCTATTAGATTGAACAGATACTGTCAAACAGGTTAGTCAAGTTCCGTTTGATCTGATAGAATTCATAAGGACGGCAAAAATTGAACGTCCAAAAATCGGTGTGTGTGTGTAACTGGCTTAGGTGTAACTAGAATTGAGAATTGAAGATCTAAGCAGCAGTATTTCAGTCACTTGAACATATAATTTGCTGAATTGTATCAGTTCTATCAAATTTCAATAATTGGCATTCCAATATTATTGAATTAAATTAATAGTTTGTTTGGTTTGTGAATGTGCGAAATCAGTTCAAAACTATAACTTGAGTGTTAATATTTTTCATGTTACTATTAAATTTCAAGCTTCAGCATGCACACTCTAGAGATAAGACTACCTACATAAATGCCCAATAAGCTCTTGCCATAGATGGATATGGTTTGAGCAACCATTATTCATAACACAACATTATAATAGTCGATAGCTTGATTCAATGCTAGTGTAGGTTGAACTTGAATCCATTAGATTTCTATTGAGCTCTTGAGTGATAACATATGAATCCAAATGTTTTTATTTGATAATGTGCATAATGCTCTTGAACAACTAGAATAAAAATGCCAAATTCTAGACTCAGTTTATGAGTTTTGGGAAGCATTCTCTATTTCTAAGCACTAAATTTGAGTAAACTGCGATTGGAACGATTTGAAGAGGCTTTCTGTATGTTCTAGGAGTATCTACTTCTATAGAAGTGCTACTAGATAGTCTATATCTAGATCCTTTCATAGTTTGAAATGTGTGATCCAGGACTACTTTCAAAGACAGAAAAAGAATGATATCTTCCGTCTTATAATATTGCTATGCTTCTAAATCTACTTCCACTACCACTGTTGTTTTTGATGCAGAAAGATCCTCATTTTTCTGTTGAATACCTTGAATATTTATCTCTCATTACTTATCCATCCTTAGCAATTTCGATAAGATCTTCATCGTTTGTTTCGTTTGTTACTGATTCAGCTGGAAGTAGAAGTGTAGGAATGAAATAGATTATATGTTGAAGAACTTGATAGTAAATTATGTTCTATGAAACAGTCAATTGCTCCTGGAATGTTATCAAAGTACCATCTTTTGAATTGCAATGCAAGTCAATGGAGCTAGTGGTGATGGATTTGTGAAGTTGAAACTGAACTGTAAGTTTGGTAACACGAACAAATCAGTGTTGCACCACTGAAGATTCAATATTCAACTGCTCCAATAGTAGGCTACAGCAGTATTTTAACCTACCAATAGATTTCCAAACAAACTCGGAAATTCTTGAATGGAAGATGAAACGATATTTGACTCAGCGGTCGCGCTGATAAACTATCGCTTAGATAAGTTGAGAATCATGGGCCTGGTACTTCCTTTGGAAGGGTGACCGCTAGAGCCAACTCTTCGGAATTTGATTCATGAGTTGTAAAATCGCTTCCCGGTTGTTCAGAGCTCACCTAAAACTGTAGATCCATTCATCTCTTATTATCATCCACCACATTACCCACGCACAAGCCTCGAGCTCATGTGGTCATCACACTCACCTTCAGCAAATACTGAGTCTGGTTACAAACACATCGATTTTTTGGCGTCCTTATGAATTCTATCATATCATATATAACTTTGAAAACACTGATGAAGTTTGTCAAGTTCTGTTTAATCTGGAAGATTTCATAAGGTCGGCAAATAATCTACGTCCGTAAATCAATGTGTGTGTAAGTAGCCTAACAGGTTTCTGAAAAGAAGATTGTCAGATTTCTGAATAACAGACACCATAAATTTGAAAGTACAATAATTCATGTAACTTACTTTTTACAGTAGCAGTGTAGGGCGAACTCCCCCTCGGCATTGTAGGTGTGGTATGACTCAAATTTGCGGTTCCATAGACGGGGTTTTCAATTTTGCCCCCAGGGGCGAAAGTGTCTTCATTCCGGGTATTTGGGGGTAACTTCTCTGGTTCTATTTGGTTTGCAATTATTCCGTTAGTTTTACCCTCCCGGCTGCCGGATTTCGGCTTTTTGCTGCAAAAAATGATAAATATCACGTTCAATATGAAACACGTATAACTTTTTGGAAATGTATGCTAATTTCGACAATAAACAAAGTCAAACTACTCACTACACTTCAATGAAAGTAACTAAATTGGCTTGCTTGAGTTTTTTATGCTTACCAATTAATCTTTGCTTTGATGGACAGGAGAGAAAATCATTGGTACTTATGAGAGTATTCACACACATTCTCTCTTCCAAAGTGTACATTGAAACGATACATTTTTTCAGTTCAGCAGAACAGACGTTAATCAGAGTTCAATTCCAGATGAAACATAAGTAGGCTAAAGTACTCTTGTACTTATGTTTATTGGAATCAAAGTAACTGAATTTCAGATTCATTCACTCAATTCCGGAAGAAACATTCTCAATTTAGATTGAACCTTAGAGAACAGATATACGGTAGATAAACTTTACTTCGTGAACTAGATAGCAAGTATACTCTGTGAAGAATTACTTCTGACTTGGGATGGACATGCGCAGCAGAGAAAGCATACAGCGGGAGGGATACAGAGGCGCGATGTTGCCGTTTTGAAGCGGCCAGCGATCTCCAACTTCTAGTGACTGTTCATGTGCTCATGCTAAACATGCGAAGTCTCCTGTCTGAAAGCGGTCAGACGACTGACAAATTGGCAACTGCGCTTCCACCTATTACTCTATTAATCACTGTAATTGGCTGATCTCCCTCCATTTCTCTGCGCTGCATATTCCTCCAAGAATGAAGTAAATTTGTACGGACTATTATAGTTGGGAGCATTTTAATTTGTACATTCGTTAGTTGTTTATGATTGACCCTATTATTTGAAGTGTAAAAGAACACAAAACACTCAATTTACAATTCTAACTTAATTTTGGATTTTACTCACTGTTTATGAATGTAGAGTATGAGTATGACAATGATAAGTGCCAGTACTGATAGAATAGATCCGAAAACTATCATAACAATAAAACTGGCCCCTCCCACCCACGCATTGCCCGCTCGCCATATCACCGCCTCAGGTAGGTGCACTATTACTGGTACAGAAGCCTGAAAACACAGGAAAAGAAGGTTTGAATCAAGTTTTATTCAATCAAGTATTCATTGTATGAAGGGAACCCGAGTTCGAATCTCGACCGGGGCAAAAGTTTTTGACCACAGCACAATCACATAGATACGGCCGCCCCGTCTCTTGTAGGAGACGATAGACCGTCGGTCCCGACTACCTAAAAAATAGTCGCCAGCTCTCATCATCATCCCTCTCACTCATTCTCATGGTCGTGTGTTAATGGGGAGGATATTTTATATCCTTCTTAGAGAATCGACAATTAGCCTATTTGTTGAAACACCGCCGATTTATGGAGTAACATCACATTATTATATTATCGTTATTCTAATTGCATTCGATCTCTATTCTCATTGATTAATTTTTTATACTTTGTAAAGTTTGTTGAACAATTAGCATTACCGTCATTTGATGTAAATTAGTGTATAAGCCAGTGAATATTGTAACATACATGAATAATGGAATCTAATCTAATCATTACCCACGCAGAAACTCAAAAGCGTACGTATTATATACATTATTATTGCCTTATTATTATTATTATCCTGTTTGAGATTTTGCTTGACCACTCTTCCCCTGGGCTCCGACCCACAAAGGAGAGTGACAAGCGATTTTACCAGAGTGACTGCTCCACATGTCCATGTGGTAAACAATCCTACTGGGTCCGTTACAATTGAGGCTAGGGCCACACGAGCGCACAAAGTGCGTCCGTTGCAACTTAATTTTTGACGTCCATTGTAGAAATACATAGAAGTGAATTGGTGACAACACGTACGTGCGTACCAAGTAACGGAAGTCGTAACGGACGGTGATTTTTGAACTGCGCAGAAATGCTACAACGCACGTCGAGACATGCAAAAGTTATTGCTTGGTCTGGTTCAATTGCGTAAAGCCAACTGACGTTGACGCACCACACTCAACGCTCGTGTGGTGTCATTGGCGACAGCCGCAAAAAGTAAGTTGCAACGGACGCACTTTGTGCGCTCGTGTGGCCCTAGCCTGAATCGTTTGCTCTGATTAGAGATAATGAACCAAGGATGACAGCCTTCTGCATTTGACCTTCGAACGAAGTAGCTGCTCTCTCTCTCTCAGGCTGGAATGGTTTTAATTATTACTATTATTATTATTATTCGAAATGTCTGGTAAAAATATACCAAAGTGTAGATCTTGCATGAAAATTGTATTCAAATGTGAAAAGTTCCTCTAAATTCATCTTCATCTGAATTAATTTACTATTCATTTATTCATTTATTGTATAAAATACTATAATCATAATACAATTATGACATTGGAGGATAAACATTGGATTATGACATTGTGTATATTTTTGGCTTCAAAATTTTCTGAAATAACTTAATTTATTTAAAGTGCGGTGATATTAAGTGCAAAATTTGACTATGATTTGGTATTTTAATCATTCTAAATTCAAAATTTCTAGCTAATATTATATATATATTCTTGGACATAACTTTGAACTTTAAATTTCCTTAGTTAGAACATAACGTATTTTTTCGGACAATTTCATTATTTATCAAAATTTGGGAACAGAATAGTTTTGGGCTATGCCTGTTGTTCTATCCCAATCATGAATATGATTTGTAATTATATCAACGAATAAATATGCTTAAATATGCTTAAACTAGGCTGAGCCTGTACTATTTCTCTCCAAAAATTTTGATAAAATGTTAATGTTGTCCAAAAGATAAGGTTATGTAATCACACACTGCTTCGTCACTTGATTATCAGTCCAAGAATGATGATTTGAAATTTTGAATTTTGAAGGTTGATTTTATACTCTAAATAAATTGATTTCAACTTGATTGAATCAACGTTGATTTCAACGAATTGATCCAATTCAACGAAAAAATGTTTGATTCAAAGTATTACAAGGGTAGCCTACTAGTTTTTTTTTCTATAATTAAGTGATGTGAAATTTATCCAACACTTCAAAGTTTTTAAGTAATGTTTTCTGAAATGTGCTTACTTGTCTAGGAGGAATTCCATTATCAGTAGCTACTGCCACTAGATGAGCTGTACTGCTGTTAAGAGCTGACAGGTCCTTGATCCTAATTTCTCCAGAGTCGTCGATTGTGAACATTCTGAAAAATAATTATCATAAATGATGAGAGTCAACATTGATCATCAAAAATGAAATCCTAAATTATTTATAATATTTTTCATTTCAATTCATAGATCAACCAATCAGACAGCATTGCTGCAACTATTATTAATTTTATTATAATTGAGACATTCAATTAATTTTACATTTAGGAATAAAAATAAAAATATAAATTCCTTTTTTTCAAATTGTTTATTAACAACATGTTCGGCTATTGTGATTTCAAAAAAAAGTTACTTAAATTTTTATTTTCATTTCTATTCAAGAGTAGATTTAGGCTCTTGCCTGTTCCAACTCACAACAGTATATATTATATCTAATCTATTACAATTAATTATTATTTTCTAGAATTAAAACGTAAGAAAAATGTTTGGCTATCCCATATTTTATATTTTATTGCCATATTTTCCGAGGTCTACCTATCTCACTTTCCCCTATGGGGTAGTAGTTTAGGATTTTCAAGGGAATCCTTTCTATTCTGTGTTCATTAATTGTTAGAGTTGACTCTATTCATTGACTAGCCGTAAGGCTCGCTTCACTCGCCATATCCGTTTAGCATGGGGGCTCCGCCCCCTGGACCCCCGGCTGGATCGTCCAAAAATGAGATCAGCGGGCTCGCTACGCTCGCCTGAATTTTCATTTGAGCATGCTTCATTCCACCAGAAAGTCAATGTACTGAGAAAACACAGAAAAGCTGAGAAAAACGCTGATTTTGGGCGTATCTTTAATGAAATATTAAAGTCACCTGATCACAAAATTTTTAGACCCTAGCTAAACCTCTGTAGCAAATTTGAAAATTTTCTGTCTATTACTTGATGAAATAACTGAGAAAACGCAAAAAGAAACCGCTTGGGTGTATCTTTGGCGTTATTTCAAATTCCTTCGAACACAACATTATTACACTCCAGCTGAGCTTCTGTAGTAAATTTGAACATTTTCTGTTCATTTGTTCTCGATAAAGCTGAGAAAGCGAAAAAAACGCTGGAAAAATGCAGATTTTAGGCATATCTTTGGCGTTATTTCAAATTCCTCCTAACACAACATTATTACACCCCAGCTGAGCTTCTGTAGTGAATTTCAACATTTTCTGTTCATTTGTTCTCGATAAAGGTTCGTACCCACTAGAACGTACCAGACACGGACCGTGTCAGACCATGCCAGGCACGTAAAATAACAACTATGCCCACTACAACGGATCAACAGCGTTCTATGGCAGTACATTACGCGTATGGTACGCGTATGATACGCGTATGATACGCGTATGATGCCCGGTCAGAAGTTGTTGGGAACGCGTCAGTTAGCAAGAGAATGTAGCGGTGAACTGGTTACCAACGCGGTGCATGCGCGGTTACAACGGGATTTGCAGGCGTCACGTGCCATGCAAGGAGCGTTCCGTCACAGACAAAATATACTGGCCGACAAATGTTGACCTGGACGTGCATGGCACGCTCCGTGCTTGGCCGGTGACGGAACGGTCTAATGGGTGTATTACATATCAAATGATGCAAAGAATATTTTTTTGCATGTGTCGGTACGGGCACGGTCATGGTATGATACGTTCTAGTGGGTTCGAACCTTAAAGCTGAGAAAACGCTGGAAAACCGCAGATTTTAGGCGTATCTTTGGATATTTTTCCAAATCCGTTCTTAGTGCGCCTCTAAAGGGCCAACTGAACACACCTTCCAAATTTGATCGTTTTTGGTCCGGTAGATTTTTAGTTCTGCGAGTGAGTGAGTCGGTGAATCAGTGAGTGAGTGCCATTTCTCTTTCATATACATAGATTTGATATAGTTAGCTCAAATTACATAACACAAAACTTGCAATTAAACTATTAATCGATTTCTTACCTTGCAGCAGGTCCCCTCAAACTGAGCGTAATAAAATCCCCTCTATCCCCATCTGCCGCTTCTACTTTCCCCACCATCAAGCCGGCTTCCCCCTCCTCATCCTCTCGCACTTCCCCTCTCTCCCTGGGGATCTCGGGAACGAAGAACTCGTATTGAGGATATCGGAACGGGGGTCCCAGTCATTCACGTTAAGCACTGATATGTTCACGTTGGCAGTTGCGTTCTGAAAAAAATGAGAAGAAAATCGGTTTAGAAAATTCTACAGTTAAGGTGAAAAAAGATGACACTGTCAGTTCAATATAATTATTTTTGTTCATGGTGAAAATTCTACAGTTGATCAATAAACTGCAAAGAACCACTACCTCCGTAAACAAAGCCGTTGTGCATAATTCGTGTGACGTCAGCGCAGGTAGGGCTCCTACACCAATAGAAATTCGTTGATTTCAGCTGATCTATATCAGCTAGTGTTTTCATTGGTGTAGGAGCCCTACCTGTGCTGACGTCACCAAAATGCACTACGGCTTTGTTTACGGAGGTAGTGAGAGAACCCAAGGTCTCTTCACACTTAGCTAAGCTACGCTGAAATAAGTCCTATCACCCAATGTTAATTCCAAGCTACGTATCTGTCCCGTTCATATCAGCGTAGCGTAACTTTCAATGTTGGATGATATGGTGAGGTCTACGTTATAATGGCAGTGGAGAGAGAGGAGAAAAACGTTGCCGATCCTCGGTCTTGTAAGTGCCTTCCATGGACGATAGCTGATACAGGTTTATTGATGCAATATTAACGGTTCATTCTCGTTTGAAACAATCAATTATAATATAATTTATGATATTATTATTACAATATATGATATTATCATGTTTTACAATAATTTCATAATGAATTTTCATAATTGAGATGATATATTTTGTTAATTGATCATTAATTCTACATTGTTAAAAGACGATCTAGCAACAGAGCAAAGCGAGAAAAAGATAGCGCTATCCGCTTTGTAGAATGATAGACAAGGATAGCAATACCATTGCTAATCAAACACTGCGCCATTATAACGTGGACCTCACTATAGGTCTTCTGAATACGTTCCGTATTTCAGAGTAATGTGAAAAGAACTTGAAACACTTTTTTACTCTCTATGGTTCTTTACTCCGTGAATAGACCAATGCCCATATGCACCATCTCAGTTTAAACTGAGATAAATCAGCTGTTACTTTAATCCTGGAATGTACCATGCCTAATCGTAGATAAGCGTTTAACCATAGAGAAAAGATAGCATAAGTAGATCTTGGTATATGCATTCTATGTTCCAAAATTGGAACATAAGAGCCCTATACAGTATCATCTCAACTTGATACACAACATCATAATTTGATACCAAACTTCCAAACTTTGAATGCATCCAACAAACCATGGATATCTTCTCATTCTATCCTTTCTCTATAGTTATACTAGAACAAACCTTTCTTAAAAGTTATGTCGGTTCCAAAAGTATTCTACAATCAACAGTAATATATGTTGTCAAACAAATTTATATGGAAGTATATGTGAGAACGAATGATTTGAAATGTCGGTTTTCGTTACGTTCCCTGTCCGTAGAAGGTCTACACAACTCACCATTGTTCCATCAGTAGCGTACACCTGGAAAACGTAATTTTCTTCAGTCTCGTAATCCAGGGAACGTCTCAGGACAATATCACCAGTGGAGGTAACATCAAACATATCTGTTGGATAGTCCAGCCAGTATTTAAGTCTCTGAAAAATGAGAATGAACAAGATTAAAACTACAATTATGATTTATCTTCTGTGATTGTTTTTAGTGTTATAATTTATTCTATAGATCCTCATAATCAGGGGAAGTAGAGAGTAATAAAACCAATAAAGTTTTATTTAGTACAGACATAATAAAAAATGTTAATAGCGGACAGTGCTACTCATCACGTCACTCTTCAACAGTTTTCAATTTTCATTCATTAAACAAGAACAAGCTCATTATAAATTTACCCTTGACTTCCATATCATGAGAAAATGAACAGTTCTCATATAACCTAGACCTATATTAACATATAACCTATAACCGTATTGAGCGGGATTCGTACAAAATAGTGACAGTGAACAGTGCAAATATAAGTCCTATAAGTTTTTATGAGATTATTCATACTCGCTCGGGATTAGGACTTTTGAGTCCTTTCTACCATTCAGCCCTGCTCTTTCCTCTCTTGCTCCTTTGCTCTTGGTTTTGCTTCACAACTGCAAGCTTGGTCATGCATAACCAAGCTTGTACTTGCACATTTATATGCATCCAATAAGTGATTACAACCAGAGGAACAATAGCATATCTTTAGCTATTGTTCCTCTATGTCACACCCCAACTTACCTTATCCCGGTGCCTGTTAGTGATGACAGTGAGTAGAACACTGTTCAGAGGAACATTCTCCAGGACTCCAGCCAAGTAGTGCGTCTGGAGAAACTGGAGTTCCCGGAGCGAAGTTCCAGGGCGACTCACTGTTAACGTCGTCAGAGCGTAGCGGTCTGGGTTATCGAACTGGGTTGCCTGAAAACATTTATAAATATCATAATGCAAAATTATGTTTCTATTGATACTTTGTTGTTAGTAATGAATGTGTTCATTGTGGACGGTAGAATCGATCTGAATGTTGTTAATGTTGAAATAATTTATCAATTTGAAATGTCGAGACAAAATCCTAAATAAACATAGAGCTTTCTGCCCTATCGTACCGTGACGTGTCGTCCCGGAATGTGAGTGTGAGCGCTGTTATCAGGTCTGGCTGCAACTGTCTACAACGTTGATGGAAAGATACATTTTCAAGATGTCCAATGTTTTTGAACGGGTAGTATTATAGTCCACTTGACAGCTGATTTATGATTAATAATTCTATGCGTATGAAGAAGGCTCCTTTTTCCTTTTATATTATCCTTGAAATGTAAAAATTTCCAAAAAACCTTGTATATACGTCGACGCGCAATTGAAAAAGGAACATACCTGTCAAATTTCATGAAAATCTATCACCGCTTTTCGCCGTAAATGCGCAACATATAAACATAAAAACATTTAAACATTAAGAGAAATGTCAAACTGTAGACTTGAATCTTAGACCTCACTTCGCTCGGTCTATAATTATAATTGTAATAATATTGGCGATTGGTAATAGCAATATAAAAACTTAAAAATGTTACCTTCACAACCAGAGTCACAGGTTGTAACAGCTCATCATCCGGTATACTTCGCTTCATCACTACTTTACCACTCTCCTTGTCCATCTCGAAGTATTTGTAGTCGGAACCCACTGGAGGAAGAGATAGACAGAAAGAATAATCAATAGAAAATAATTATCATGGAAATATTCAAATTCGTATACTCCACAACTGTACACTGTATAAGTCAAGCTTCAAAATTTGCTTACTACAAGGTGAAAATGTGATAGATATCCATTATTGTACAGGAATTTGTCACAAGAATTCGGCACATAGGAAGTGAAATATATATAAGGGATATACCACATGTCACACAAGCACACAAAAAGCTCGAAAATAAAAGCACATAGAAAGCTCAAAATTACAAAATCCCAATTTTGTTGTTACGCGATTATCAATATCTAGTGAATCCAAGGAATCAATATTCAATTGATGCTAAATTTTGGATGCGTCGCCCCTATAATTTATTATTCTATTTGATCGAATATATTATCACGGGTTTTTCGTTCTATTTGGAAATTCTATCAGCCTATTTCTACATTGTTAAGCCAATATCACACATAGAGTTTTGGACGTACGATTTTTTGACGTCCTCATGAGTTCTATCAGGTTAAACGGAAGTTGACATACATCATCTGTTTAATCTAATAGAATTTAAAAGGACGGTAAAAAATCGTACGTCCAAAACGTCAAAAGGAATCGATGAGTGTGTAACTAGCCTTATTGTTATAGATTTAATTGATTTTCCAGTAATGTGGATATCGTATAGTTTTGCGAAATTGAAATCGTCATTACCTGAGTTGAAGGTGTAGAATATGGGAGCATTTATTCCCAGATCCTGGTCATACGCTGATATTTCTCTGGGTTGTATGTGGAGATTTGTGCCCTGAAAATTGGAAGAATTCAATGCCGATGATCTAAGAATAATCATGTTTCATTTGAAGTTCACAAGTTGATAGAGGAAGATTCAATCAACTAGATATTAATCTTTGGTTCAGATCAAGTTGAATTCAGTTCATGTATCATTTTGTATCATGTATCATTTTGTAACCTGTATCAAATATTAAGTATCAGGATTGTAGATATTCGAGTTGTGAAGAGGCTCCTTGGTTTGGATGGACCAATCTAGGTGATATTCTCTTGATTTTAGAAAATATATCGAGTTAAATTCAGCTCAAATTCGTGTTTGACCGGCTGTTGTGCAACCGGCACTGTATATAGAAATTATGATAAAGTTAACAAGTTGATAAAGGAAGATTAAGTATTAGCTCAAGGAAAGCGGAAGTTGAAGGTTCGGTTGCACAAAAGCCTGTTGAAATTCAACCATAATTAAATTTGAATCATGAGCCATTTGAACATTTTGAATCATTAATCATTTGAACCATTTTTAAATTTAACCATGATTTACTATAATCTGGTTGTCTGGTTGAAATCGGAGAAACCTTCTCTACAGAAAAATCTTCCCTGAGTGGTATTTAACAATGATTAAAATGTAACATGCTTTTGTGCAAGCGGGACTTGACATTATATAACTTATATTTATTTCTATGAGTCAAGTTTACAAGTTGATACATTTCTAGAGAGATGAATTCTCCAACAAATTATACAATCGAATATATTGAGCAGTGAGTTTTATAGAATACATCAAATTATATTGAATACAGTATAATTAAATATCAAGAGATTGACAAAAACTTTCCGAATTTGGAAAGTAGAGTAGGATAATCAACAAATTGAGTTATATCTCCTCAATTTTTGGGAATATTTCGAGTAAAACTTCAGCTCAGATTCGTGCTTACCTTATTAGCATGGTCGGGTACAATCGTGCTGTATCTATCATCTAGGAATTTTTGGATTTTGGTCATCAGCATCTATCACATAGACATGGAGTGCTGTATCTGTGTATTGTGGAGGGTTGCCTTGATCCTGAAATAAATGAAATTTATCATTAAAAATCTTTTTGTCATAGTCATTAAATTTCAGCTGTTTTACATCCATGAAATCAAGCCGGTAAACAGCTGATTGTAGAACAAATAAACATATATTTCTCATTACAGCATACTAGTCTATACTGTAATAAAATCATATGTTTTCTTTACAGTCGAGTATGTTTCCTAGTTCAGAATTTGGAACAGCAAAACTGCTCCAGGTGGATGTTTTGTCAACTACAATCAAGAAATTCCTGATTCGAAACTTGTAAACAAGGTTATGTTTATAGAATGCATGTAGTAATGTCAGCACAAGCAGTTAATGTTTTCTGTTTCTCAATTATTCTTTTCTAGATTATTATGACAAAAAATAGTGTAAGTTACTCGGACGTGAATGTCTTTTGCAGTGCTCGAATGAAATTCTAGTCTCGGCTAACGCCTCGACTAGAAACATCATTCTCGCCTGCAAAACGGCCCTTCCCGTCCTTGTGACTTAAGATACTATTACAGTTGAATTGAAATATCCACAAGGATGGAAAGTAATAGGGTTGTATTCAAAGAATTTGAATGATCATTTCTAAGCAATAAAAAAAACAGTAGTGCTTTGAGGGAATAATGAAATTTCAATAGTAACTGTAGCTACATGTGTATCGGAAAATCTATACTTAAAGGAACTATAATAAAGGAATGAACTGGCTTATACACGTACGGAATAGGAAAATCAAGTTTGAGGCATCATTACGTCTGAACTACTGAACTGATTAACTTGAAATTTTGCATATAGATTCTCAATTGACCGAGGATTGTTATAGGTGTTATAGGCCTATTTTCAATTCTTCAAGATTCCATTACGTCAAGTTTTCAGTTTGTCAAGTTTGTCTTGTTTGAAAAGTCGTTTTTAGCCGTTAAATATTGCACCGGTTCTGAAAAATGAATATTTTATCTTCTACAGCATATTAATCCTATTCTCTTATCTTATCTATCTATAATAGAGGACAGAATTTGCCCTGGTAGACCCTTGCGGAGCACGGGTGACCTGCTAGTATATTATATAGAAACATAGAGAAACAATAGCATAAGTAGATATCCCATGGTATAGGGAATTTATGTCGCAACTTTTACTGTTATCTCAAGCCGATTACTGTCGATTATTGTCAATTTTTACTGTTTTGTTGGGGTGATAGTGTAAGATGATATACAAGGAGAGCTCTTGAAAAAGTCTGGTGGAATGTTAAAAAGAGCACTGTATAATCTTGTAAATAGTATATATATGACTGGAGAGTTACCTGACGATTTTGTAAAGTGTATTATAGTACCTATACCAAAGAAATCAAATGCAAGATCATGTGAAGAGTACCGTACGCTGAGCTTAGTGAGTCATGCATCGAAAATAGTTACCAGAATTATCCTCAGGAGAATAGAAAAACGAATTGATGAACAATTGTCTGAAGATCAGTTTGGCTTTAGAAAGGGTGTAGGGACAAGAGAAGCAATTCTGGCGCTGAGACAGGTGATAGAGAAGCAGATGAAGATAGGGAAACGCACATGCATAGCCTTTATTGACATTGAAAAAGCATTTGACAATGTAAGTTGGAACATCCTATTCAACATTCTTCGCCAAATTGGGATAGACTACAGAGACCGAAGACTGATCTACAACATCTATAAACAAGAAATTGGAGTTATTAGGAGTGGAAATGAAGAGGAATCTGCACACATTCAAAAAGGGGTACGACAAGGATGCGCGCTATCCCCATACTTGTTCAATGTGTATATTCAAAAGGCAATCGACAGAGTGAGAGAAAAAGTTTGTACAGGAGTGAAAATTCATGGGGAAACGGTAGATATGCTTCGTTTTGCGGATGATATAGCAGTAATGGCAGAAAGTGAAGAGGAACTACAGAAAACACTGAATGAAATGGACAGAATAATGGAGGAAGAGTTTAGATTGAAAATAAACATCCGAAAGACCAAAGTGCTAATATGTTGCAGGACAGGGGAGAACAGCTCAGCAGTAAAGCTAAGGAATGAGGTAGTAAATGAAGTGAAGGAGTTCAATTACCTGGGTAGCAAAATCACAAGTGATGGAAGAAGCTGCAAGGACATTGCCAGCAGAATTGCCCAGGCTAAGATTGCCTTCAATAAGAAGAAAAATCTATTTACCTCAAAAACATAAGTCTCGATGTAAGAAAAAACATGTTGAAAACGTATGTATGGAGTACTGCAACATATGGAAGTGAGGCGTGGACAATGGGGGTGAGAGAGGAAAGAAGATTGGCTGCATTCGAGGCATGGTGCTACAGAAGAATGATGAAGATCAGTTGGAGAGATATGATTACAAATGAGCAAGTTTTTGAAAGAGTGGGAGAGAACCGGAACTTCTTGAAGTGGATCAAGCAAAGAAGAGCACAGCTGATTGGCCACATCATCAGACATGACACTCTACTGACAAGGATAATGGAGGGAATGGTTGAGGGAAGGAATATGAGAGGAAGACCTAGGCTGGAGTATATGAAACAATTGCTACGGGATATGAGATGTGGATCATACTACAAGCTGAAGCGGAAAGCGGACGACAGAAAAGCATGGAGAGCTGCTGCCAACCAGCCCTACGGCTGTTAACCCAAGAGAGAGAGAGAGATAGTGTAAGAACGGCACAATTTGAGAGACTACCAGCGTCACACAGCTGCTTAGGAAAGAACTACGTGAACTATCGGCTTGGGATAACAGTAAAAGTTGCGACATAAACGCCCTATACCATGGGATATCTACTTATGCTATCGTTTCTCTATGATAGAACTCTCTCTCCAATTTGCTTTGCATGGGTGAGAGATGATTTTTATTGTTTGTCATGAGAGACTTCAGACGAATTGGCATTGGATCTTCCTATTCTTTATTATTTGTAGTATTCTTTATTATTTTCTCTATAGATGAAAATGAATTGAATAATTTCTTACCTGAGCTCGTATTGCTATGGTAAAATTCGACAAAGCTTCGTAGTCCAATGGCTTCCTCAGTACTAGAGTTCCTTCTAGAGCGTTCACAAAAACGAAATAGTCCTGAAAATAAAGGTTTTCATCAATTATTATTCGAAAATTGAATAAAAAAAGAGACATCATCATCCAAAACATATTGAAACAAAGATTCTAAATCTTAACACAGTTGAGGAATGAACAAAAAATGTTGGAAATGAAACAGGACAAGATTGTGAAAGAGCTCATTCAAATTTAGCTTTTCCCCTACAATATTCTTCTCTACCTGAATCTTTCAATAACTTCCTCTCCCTAATTCTCTCTCTTCAAGAATTTTGACTTTTGATCATTCACTTTGAATATGACATTGATCAATTTGACAATATGAATTTGACAATTTGATCAATATGACAATTTGATCATTGACTTTTGAATCAAGACTTTTGACCATTTTGAGAAATGGAATATCAAATATTTCTTCTTACTCATCCCAAATAAGGCAATCAATTCGCTTTCTCTCTCACACTCAATCAATTCCTCTTCTCTCTATTTTATCTCTCACTGTATCTTACCTATGAATTTGAAAGAGGAATGTATAAGTCAACATTTATTTATTTTCACAATTTCCTCCCACATGCATGATACCATAGCCAACTCTAATAGAAGGCCCTGGCCTACGATATTGCAACGTCGCAGTGTAGGCCTAGAATCTAATACATGATTGGTGAAAAACATTTTAAAAATACCAGCTGATCTTTTTCACCAATCATGTATTAGATTCTAGGCCTACACTGCGACGTTGCAATATCGTAGGCCAGGGCCTTGTATTAAAGGTGGCTATGATAATACACACACAATATAATAATAATTATTGTGAGTAGGACGGTAGTATGGTCATTTTATCTCCTTGTCATTATTATTATGATGATGATATTAATAACTATCCAGGAAGAACAAGGCCGGGGCCTTGTATTAGAGGTGGCTATGATAATAACAAGAATATTAACAACAGTACTGAACAATTGAACTACTGAAGTATTTAACAACAGTAGTGAAAATACATAAAGTTAGTGCGGTTATGCAGTCAGGAAGTTGATTTATATTAGGAAATGAATGTGTAGAAATGTGGAAGAATTAGGATAAAATCAGGAATAATCCATAAAAAACAGTACCTTGAGTGGCTCTTTAGATCCATTTATAAATACTGGCTGCATGTGAATGAAAACACACTTTATTTAGGATCAGGGTATGGATTATTTTATCATAAAAACATACATAGATCAGTATAGAATTAGTTTTCTTTTTCGAGATGACGAGGTTTGAACAGTCTTGTTACACTGTAGGCCCACAATCATTCAGTTCTCAAGTTGAAATTATTGAACACTTTAAATATTAAGCTCTTTTAATCACAACACTTATTTATTTGCAAATAATAATACTAGAGTTTAGCCATTCAATACTTTTAACGACACTTTAAGCAACTAACTGTTTTCATCGAATCTGATTCAACATAGACACCAGTGAGACTTTCAGAGAAGTTGCTGATTTCTTTGATCTCACGGTTTGATACAAATTCATCATATGAATTCGATTGAGTTTGTTCATAGATGAAACTTTCCTAATTCTAAATTCTCTTGTAATATAAATTATATCTACATTCACAACACTCATTTATTTGTGAATAATAAGACTAGTGTTTAACCATTCAACACTTTTAATGACAACTAACTGCTTCCATCGAATTTGATTGAACATTTACACCAGTGAGACTTTCAGAAATGTTGCTGATTTCTTTGATCTCACGGTTTGATACAATTCATTCTAACAATTCTATCGAGTTTGTTCATAGAGAATACTCTCCTATCTATATTTTTCTGTGATAATATAGAGGGATGTGTTACATTATTCCAAAAAATACTGTTACGAGAGTAATATTTCAACTTACGGGAGTATTACATTATAATATGAATTTGATAGATTAATTGCCTTTATTATGGGTGAAGTTGGAAATCAATGTCCTCTCTGTCACATTTTCTCCAATAAGAGTTTCAAAATTGCTAAGGAGTAATACATGAGAGAGCAGAAATAGAAATAAAAATGAGAATCTTAGTACCCTTTTTGAAATATTTAAACACAACATGTTTCGGACATTGTGACTTGTAAATGGCAAGTCAAGTGACTTGAAAATGGCATCAATGTCCGAAACATGTTGTGATTAAATATTTCAAAAAGGGTACTAAGATTTTCATTTTTATTTCTATTTCTATAAAAGTAGCCCTATATAGAGAAGAGATAAAATGAGAGAGCAGTTCTATAATTTTATAATTCGATGAAAAAATTATAATACGTGTTTTATTATTATACGTGTTAAAATTATTATACGTATCGTATAATACTCACAGAATGAGGTCCTGTAAGTACAGAGTACTGCACTGTTGAATAGGGACCTTGCTGATCAGCATCAACTGCTTTCACACCCTGTAGAACTCTTGTTCCAACCACTGTTACCTGTGAAAAAATACGTTAAATCGTTGTAAAATTTTCAAATTTATTCAAAATCTCCATGGCACAAGAGAGATTGATTGAGTACTTTATTTATGTAGATTACAATATATACTGGCTTATACACTTATATACAATTGCTTACAATACAGCAAAATTATAGATGAATTTACATAATATAGACTAAGAAAATAATTATTGAACTGTATATGATATGAAAAAGCAATTTGTAATATAATAACTATAGATAATTATATTGTTATGCATCTACATAAATTGGCAGGGCTTTGGACATATCAATGTTCATTCTTCGGAAAGATATTAAAAATATCCTTCCCACTAACTCTCTACCAACCAAAGAGAGTGAGAGAGAGGAGATGCAGGAAGTTATGATATGACAAATAAAAAATGACAGTAATCAAGTAGAAATAGCGAATTTTAGAATGTAGAATATTATAATATTATGAAGTTCATCTAAATAAAGATAACCTGTGAGTATAGATTTCATTAGAACTATTGATGGTTTAATCAAAGTCGGATTTGAAACATGGATCTAGTGTTCTGTTTCATTGATATCCATGAGACACACTTACATGAGAATTACTCATCATCATGAGACATTCATTAAGTTCCATTGATATCGTTTGTTTGATGAAAATTACTGGAATATTGCATTCATTCAAATGCTAATGAATTAATAATTATAAAGAAACCATCCTAGACAGTAACAACATACTAATTGAACAGCTGAATTTCAAATCCAACAAACTTTTTGATCACACCATGATTAACACCACAAATCTTCATAACCATCAAAACATTTCCGGTCTACACTGTTGAAAATGATCGCTAGACGATTGAAAGTACTTCAGTCAGTAAGTAAAAGTTTTTAATTATTTACTTAATAATTGACTGCATGTCGTATTCAAATACATAAAAAAGTGTGTTAATACACAGCAGCTCGGGATGGATCAAGAAACCATCAACTTTAATAATTATTATTGAACGAAAATCCAAATCAAATGCTTCAAATCACCCAGAAAACTTCTGCTACTGCAAATATTGACAACAGGGTAAACAGCTAGATGGAAATTCGATGAGTGCTACTATTCAAAAATTATTGGAAATTTGAATGAGCGCTGCTATCCAGAGATTGTCAGTTTGGTGTGGGAAAGCATTCCTGATACAATTAGGAGGTATCGGGTTCGATTCCCGGGTTGACAAATAATTTTTGAATGGTAGCGCTCATCGAATTTCCATATATGGTTGTTTACCCTGTTGCCAATATTTGCAGTAGCAGCAGTTTTGGGGATGATTTACAGCATTCAATTTGGATTTTCGTTTAATAATAGTTTGTTAGATCTTACCTCAGATATGTTGAGAATGTAAGGAGCATTGACAAATTGTGGTGCATTGTCATTAGCATCGGTCACCCTTATGTTGATTGGAATCTCGAAACCCTGCAAAAGTTCAACAAATCACATCACAATCTATGAAATCATCATCATCTCTCGCGTTCTTGGAAGAGTTAAAATTTGAAAGACACTGAGAAAGAATTATACACTCCTCTTACTTCTCTATTCATCTTCTATTCAGTTACAATACGCTTGTAAATGAGTCAAAACTGAATGAAAAAGTCTAAGAAATTGACATAATTAACTCTGAGTTTATCAGAGATTGACAATGGTGTAATAACCGAAACCGGTCTTTCTAATTATCAATAAATCAGTGGTTTTTTGACAATTTCTCAGTCTTTCTCATTCAATATGAATAATTACCACAATATCAACTACACAATGAGTCAAAACTGTAGCTGAATGCATGATATTAAGAATTTGAATTCAATTGCATGGAGTAAATTGTGTAGAAAACTTGTTTCTCTTCACAACTAGTTGTTCTGTGAACAGTAGACCTCACGCAGTATTCACATCAAGTACCTGATTGAAACTATATATAGACCTTATGGAAATACAGCAATAGACTGGCTTCTCCACACATCTGTGTAATCACTCGTCAGCTGATTTTTGATGAATAATTCTATAGGCTGATTTTTACTCTAATATTGGCGTATGAAGGAGGCTCCTTTTTCCTTTTATATTATTCTTGAAATGCAAGATTTCCAAAAACCTTGTATATACGTCGACGCGCAATTTAAAAAGGAACATACCTGTCAATTTCATGAAAATCTATTACAGCGTTTCGCCGTAAATGCGCAACATATAAACATTTAAACATTCAAACATTAAACATTCAAACATTCAAACATTCAAACATTCAAACATTCAAACATTCAAGCATTCAAACATTCAAACATTCAAACATTCAAACATTCAAACATTCAAACATTCAAACATTCAAACATTCAAACATCCAAACATTCAAACATTCAAACATTCAAACATTCAAACATTCAAACATTCAAACATTCAAACATTCAAACATTCAAACATTCAACATTCAAACATTTAAACATTCAAACATTAAACATTAAACATTAAACATTAAACATTCAAACATTCAAACATTGAAACATTCAAACATTTAAACATTAAGAGAAATGCCAAACCGGCTCTTAGTCTAACCGAATCTTAGACCTCACTTCGCTCGGTCAATAAGGGAAAGGATCAGTTTTGGGCTTTAAGCATAAAGAAACAATAGCATAAGTATGTTTCATAGCACAAACTTAGCTATTGTTTCTCTAGGCTTTAAGCCTGCTGTTCCTTCCCCAATCATTCATAGATGAGAATGATATTGTATTTATCAATGTATCAATAAATAAATATATAAATAGTTTTGTGAATGAATTTTATACTATTTTACATTATTCTAATCCTGGGCCCTGTTTCATAAGACTTATAAGTCAGGTATTTATCAGGAGAATCACCATTCCAATTACGTGCTAAATATAGCTGATAAAATCACTTTCCCTCTATTACAGGACTTCTAAGTTTTTATGAAACAGGCCCCTGTTTCATAAAAATTTAGAAGTTCTGTAATACTTCAATTAGACGTGAGTCACTAATTTTAGAATATTTTATGTAGGAATCGAATTCTTTTTTTAGCTTATCAGAATATTCATAAGATCAGTATCATTGATGACCTATAGATTCAATTGAAATTGTTAGATTAATTAGTTCTTCTATAGAATAAAAAAATTTTAAGGAACAGCTGATTTTATCGGCTATATTGAGCATGTAATTGGAATGGTGATTCTCCTGTAATACAGGACTTGTAACTTTTATGAATCAGGCCCCAGGGGCCTGGTATTTTTATCTATAAGGTGGACAAATTGTTTTTTGAAGGACGCTGAAATAAAAGCTATAATTCATTGTGAAAATGTTGAAATATCCAAGTCATGATTTTGTTTTCAAATTGAATTTGGAAGAATGTCTTACCTCTTTGTCTAGTTTTCTAGTTAATGTGAGATTGCTAGTGCCCGGTGAGATGACCACGGGACTATCAACCTCTTTCAGTCTTAGCTCTATGTTCCCTCTCTCGCTTGGATCTCCTATCAGACGGACAGTACCTAGAGAAAGACAAAGCATGTGTTAAACAATGTATCAACATGAAAACTCGCGTATGATAAAATTAATAAGTTGTTCAGTAGACTACCTGAAATAAAGCTAAGGTGACATTCAACAATGAAAACTGAGGTTGATTGATTGATTGATTGAGTACTTTATTTATGTAGATTACAATATACTGGCTTATACACTTATATACAATAGCTTACAATACAGAAAATCATAGATGAATTTACATAATATGGACTAAGAAAATAATTATTGAACTGTATATGATATGAAAAAGTAATTTGTAATATAATAACTATAGATATTATATTGTTATGCATCTACATAAATTGGCGGAGCTTTGGACATATCAATGTCCATTCTTCGGAAAGAATATTAAAAATATCCTCCCCACTAACTCTCTACCAAAACGTTAATTTAATTAATTAAACTAAGGATTTATTTATCAATGGAAATATTGTAAAAGTTTTAATCAATAGAAATATTTAAGAGAAAAAAACAGAAAATTGATAGAGTAAAATAATTATATAGGTAGATAAGATCAAATTATTGATTAATAAAATGAAGTAGGCTGAAAGTAGATCAGGGTAATCAACTTTAAGTAATATACAGCAGTAGCAGTGGATAATTAAAATAACATGAGTTTATATAATATATATACAATTCATTCTATAACAGGTTTAAAGGTTTGTATTTGTGGGATGGGTGGGGGATGGTGGGAGGTATGAGAGGAGAAACAAGTTGTCAGAAGACAGTACCTAAAATAGATCAGGAATATTTGTTACTAGCCGTAAGGCTCGCTTCGCTTGTCATATACGTCTAGCCAGGGGGCTCCGCCCAAAAAAAGAGATCAGCGAGCTCGCTTGCATTTTTCATTTGAGCATGCTTCATTCCATCAGAAAGTCAAAGTACTCCCTGATTTAAACGCTGATTTTGGGCGTATCTTTGATGAAATATTAAAGTCACCTCATCACGAAATTTGTAGACCCTGGCTAAACCTCTGTACCAAATTTGAACATTTTCTGTCTATTACTTGATGAAAGAACGCTAATTTTGGGCGTATCTTTGGCGTTATTTCAAATTCCTTCTAACACAACATTATTACACCCCAGCTGAGCTTCTGTAGTGAATTTGAACATTTTCTGTTCATTTGTTCTCGATAAAGCTGACTGAGAAAGCGCTAAAAAAACGCTGGAAAATTGCAGATTTTGGGCGTATCTTTAGAAATTTTTTCAAATCCGTTCTTAAGGGCCAACTGAACATACCTACCAAATTTGAACGTTTTTGGCCCGGTAGATTTTTAGTTTTGCGAGTGAGTGAGTGAGTCAGTGCCATTTCGCTTTTACAGATTATATAGATTAAACAAAAAACCTATAATATTATGAGAACAAAAAGTTGTAATTTCACATGTGTAAATTCACATAAGCCAGTATCTACCGCTCTCTACTGTCAGGATTGAGAAAGAAATAGTTGACCAATCAGGGGAGAGAGTAGGCGTGGCTTAGAGCCATATGCACAATCTACGTTAGACGCTAAAATACGTTTACTTGAAAATGAAAATACTCTTTATTAGGCGGAGTTAGGACTAGAAAGTCCTTTCTACCACTCAACCTTACAGGCAAATAATAATACATTACAATAAGAAATAATACAAAAGAACTATAACAATATGAAACTGAGAATAATGCATAAAATTGTAAATAAAAATCAACCATTTTTGTCTGGTGCAAAAGTAAATTAAGTAAATCAATAAATTACAAAATAACTAAAAAATAATAATAAATAAATTTAAGTTAATAATATAGGAAGAACGTTGATACAAAGAAAATTCAGCAAAAATCATTCATACAACATTCACACAGCCCACAAATTGCATCGCAACTAGCCACCATCGCACAACCCCCGCAGACCCGCTAATAACAGCCGCCTGACCTCCACCCCAAAGCGAGCACGTCCTTCAATACTCCTAATCTCATCGGGAAGATTGTTCCAACGACTTTTCGAAACTTGTAGATATGGTCGAATTTATCATAATGTGTTTCATACGGGGTTTAAACTAACAGCTGACATTTCTCCGTTTAAACCAAGCATTTGTATACGAGCCTTAGAAAAACTGACAAAATTACATCCCTGGATATTCTTCCGGTACTCACTCAAATTTCCCTTTGCAAATTGAATTTGTACAACAAAGTATCAATTTTTGAAAGTTTCATTGTTCTTCTACTAGCTAATAAAGTCTAAACCGTTATGTCATAGTTGAGAATTTGCACCCAAGCTGGACAGACGTTCACAAGAATTAGCTTACTCTCATAGACACCAATAAAGCAGTTCAATTTTTTTCTCTGTGACTCAAGACAGATGTGACAAACTGTGTCAGTTTAGAGTGATCTCACTTCAGAGAGTTCCACGTTATAATGGCAGGAGAGAAAGATGGGAGAGCAATGTTGCCAATTCTCTGTCTTGCCACTGCCTTCCATGAAGGATAGCTGATACCGGTATATCTGATGTGATATCAACTGTTCATTCTTGTTAAATGTAATCAATCATATTTTATTCGTCAAGAAAATGAATTTTTCTCAATAATAAAATGATAAATTTCCACAATTAAGATGAAATATTTTGTCAATTAATTATAAATATCGGGGCACCGAGCTTCGCTCGTTATTTATTTATTGACTTTTGATAAACCGAACACAATTCTTTAAAATGATTGGGGAAGTACTAACAGGCACAGCCCAAAACGGTTTCTTTCGCGAATTTTGATTTATACACTATAAATAGTCCAAAAAGTAGGTTATGTTCCATACATTTAAATTCAGGTCAAATTTTCAGTCCAAGTATTTGAAAACATAAAAGTTCTAATTTAGATTGTTTACAAACCAAATTGAATGACAAAATAACACTCACTTATCACTTGAAATTGTCAAATAATGATCAACTTTGAAAATTATGATATACTCTAGTTTAGGAGGATTATCATGTCATGTCAACAAATCAGATTTATTTTGATCAAATCGATTAAAAATTGTCTAGCTAGATAAAATTTCTCGCTGATTGATTATGATTAAATAGCTGAAAATAATTTTGTCCCTCTCCCACACAGGCACACGCATCTTCTGTTATCGAAAGACGACGAAATTATTATCTGTTTTCCAAGGATGAATTGTCCTTTTAATGTCGTTCAGCGAGTTTTCCAAAGAATGAGACCTAGTGCAATCGAATCTTTATATCATGAATCTACTATGTTCCAAATTTCGTAAAAATCGTTAAAGCAGTTTTCGAGATCCGTAAAACATAAATAACCAGATATAAAAATACCCAGATATGAAAATAACCAGTTATAAAAATAACATAGATTTCCAGAAATTGCTCGCTTAATATAATAGGATTCTACAAGAAGCTGAAAATATACTTTATACCCTAACAAATCAATTCTATTGCTTATTATGTATTTTTTGCAATTATTTTGTGTAATAAAAGTTTTTGATTCAATTTGATTTGGAAACCGATATGACACCATTGCAGAGCTAGAAAAGGATATCACCATCAGCTTCATCGAATGAAGTAGGCTGAAGTAGATCAGGGTAATCAACTTTAAGTAATATACAGCAGTAGCAGTGGATAATTAAAATAACATGAGTTTATATAATATATATACAATTCATTCTATAACAGGTTTAAAGGTTTGTATTTGTGGGATGGGTGGGGGATGGTGGGAGGTATGAGAGGAGAAACAAGTTGTCAGAAGACAGTACCTAAAATAGATCAGGAATATTTGTTACTAGCCGTAAGGCTCGCTTCGCTTGTCATATACGTCTAGCCAGGGGGCTCCGCCCAAAAAAAGAGATCAGCGAGCTCGCTTGCATTTTTCATTTGAGCATGCTCATTCCATCAGAAAGTCAAAGTACTCCCTGATTTAAACGCTGATTTTGGGCGTATCTTTGATGAAATATTAAGTCACCTCATCACGAAATTTGTAGACCCTGGCTAAACTCTGTACCAAATTTGAACATTTTCTGTCTATTACTTGATGAAAGAACATCAATTTTGGGCTAATTTTGGGCGTATCTTTGGCGTTATTTCGAATTCCTTCTAACACAACATTATTACACCCCAGCTGAGCTTCTGTAGTGAATTTGAACATTTTCTGTTCATTTGTTCTCGATAAAGCTGACTGAGAAAGCGCTAAAAAAACGCTGGAAAATTGCAGATTTTGGGCGTATCTTTAGAAATTTTTTCAAATCCGTTCTTAAGGGCCAACTGAACATACCTACCAAATTTGAACGTTTTTGGCCCGGTAGATTTTTAGTTTTGCGAGTGAGTGAGTGAGTCAGTGCCATTTCGTTTTTACAGATTATATAGATTAAACAAAAAACCTATAATATTATGAGAACAAAAAGTTGTAATTTCACATGTGTAAATTCACATAAGCCAGTATCTACCGCTCTCTACTGTCAGGATTGAGAAAGAAATAGTTGACCAATCAGGGGAGAGAGTAGGCGTGGCTTAGAGCCATATGCACAATCTACGTTAGACGCTAAAATACGTTTACTTGAAAATGAAAATACTCTTTATTAGGCGGAGTTAGGACTAGAAAGTCCTTTCTACCACTCAACCTTACAGGCAAATAATAATACATTACAATAAGAAATAATACAAGAACTATAACAATATGAAACTGAGAATAATGCATAAAATTGTAAATAAAAATCAACCATTTTTGTCTGGTGCAAAAGTAAATTAAGTAAATCAATAAATTACAAATAACTAAAAAATAATAATAAATAAATTTAAGTTAATAATATAGGAAACGTTGATACAAAGAAAATTCAGCAAAAATCATTCATACAACATTCACACAGCCCACAAATTGCATCGCAACTAGCCACCATCGCACAACCCCCGCAGACCCGCTAATAACAGCCGCCTGACCTCCACCCCAAAGCGAGCACGTCCTTCAATACTCCTAATCTCATCGGGAAGATTGTTCCAACGACTTTTCGAAACTTGTAGATATGGTCGAATTTATCATAATGTGTTTCATACGGGGTTTAAACTAACAGCTGACATTTCTCCGTTTAAACCAAGCATTTGTATACGAGCCTTAGAAAAACTGACAAAATTACATCCCTGGATATTCTTCCGGTACTCACTCAAATTTCCCTTTGCAAATTGAATTTGTACAACAAAGTATCAATTTTTGAAAGTTTCATTGTTCTTCTACTAGCTAATAAAGTCTAAACCGTTATGTCATAGTTGAGAATTTGCACCCAAGCTGGACAGACGTTCACAAGAATTAGCTTACTCTCATAGACACCAATAAAGCAGTTCAATTTTTTTCTCTGTGACTCAAGACAGATGTGACAAACTGTGTCAGTTTAGAGTGATCTCACTTCAGAGAGTTCCACGTTATAATGGCAGGAGAGAAAGATGGGAGAGCAATGTTGCCAATTCTCTGTCTTGCCACTGCCTTCCATGAAGGATAGCTGATACCGGTATATCTGATGTGATATCAACTGTTCATTCTTGTTAAATGTAATCAATCATATTTTATTCGTCAAGAAAATGAATTTTTCTCAATAATAAAATGATAAATTTCCACATTAAGATGAAATATTTTGTCAATTAATTATAAATATCGGGGCACCGAGCTTCGCTCGTTATTTATTTATTGACTTTTGATAAACCGAACACAATTCTTTAAAATGATTGGGGAAGTACTAACAGGCACAGCCCAAAACGGTTTCTTTCGCGAATTTTGATTTATACACTATAAATAGTCCAAAAAGTAGGTTATGTTCCATACATTTAAATTCAGGTCAAATTTTCAGTCCAAGTATTTGAAAACATAAAAGTTCTAATTTAGATTGTTTACAAACCAAATTGAATGACAAAATAACACTCACTTATCACTTGAAATTGTCAAATAATGATCAACTTTGAAAATTATGATATACTCTAGTTTAGGAGGATTATCATGTCATGTCAACAAATCAGATTTATTTTGATCAAATCGATTAAAAATTGTCTAGCTAGATAAAATTTCTCGCTGATTGATTATGATTAAATAGCTGAAAATAATTTTGTCCCTCTCCCACACAGGCACACGCATCTTCTGTTATCGAAAGACGACGAATTATTATCTGTTTTCCAAGGATGAATTGTCCTTTAATGTCGTTCAGCGAGTTTTCCAAAGAATGAGACCTAGTGCAATCGAATCTTTATATCATGAATCTACTATGTTCCAAATTTCGTAAAAATCGTTAAAGCAGTTTTCGAGATCCGTAAACATAAATAACCAGATATAAAAATACCAGATATGAAAATAACCAGTTATAAAAATAACATAGATTTCCAGAAATTGCTCGCTTAATATAATAGGATTCTACAAGAAGCTGAAAATATACTTTATACCCTAACAAATCAATTCTATTGCTTATTATGTATTTTTTGCAATTATTTTGTGTAATAAAAGTTTTTGATTCAATTTGATTTGGAAACCGATATGACACCATTGCAGAGCTAGAAAAGGATATCACCATCAGCTTCATCGAATGATAGACAAGGATAGCAGCACCAATGTCAATCAACTTCTGCCATTATAACGTGGACCTCACTATAGCTGATACCAGATAATTCACGGGACCGCCGTTATAATAATTAACGTACATTAAGATAATCCAAATTACTCCGGTAGAAATTAACGTGTACCACGCTAATGTTGCAGTAATTAGAGTCACAAATAGAATCTTCTTCACTTTCACTAAAAGACAAGGAAACCATTGTTCTATACTGAGATTCACTTCAAATTGACAGCATTCGTTGAATTAGAAAAATTGAAGTTTTTTATTAGGTATCCTGACAGTTCACTTGAGAGAAGTCGTTTTCAGAGTGTCAGAATTGTTCAAATAGGAAGCATTGAAGCTATTTATGAGGTATCCTGTCATTTTTGAGTGAATTTCACTTGAGAGAAGTAGTTTTCAGTGTCAGAATTGTTCAAATAGGAAGCATTGAAGCTATTTATGAGGTATCCTGTCAGTTTTGAGTGAATTTCACTTGAGAGAAGTAGTTTTCAGTGTCAGAATGTGTTCAAATAGGAAGCATTGAAGCTATTTATGAGGTATCCTGTCAGTTTTGAGTGAATTTCACTTGAGAGAAGTAGTTTTCAGTGTCAGAATTGTTCAAATAGGAAGCATTGAAGCTATTTATGAGGTATCCTGTCAGTTTTGAGTGAATTTCACTTGAGAGAAGTAGTTTTCAGTGTCAGAATTGTTCAAATAGGAAGCATTGAAGCTATTTATGAGGTATCCTGTCAGTTTTGAGTGAATTTCACTTGAGAGAAGTAGTTTTCAGTGTCAGAATTGTTCAAATAGGAAGCATTGAAGCTATTTATGAGGTATCCTGTCAGTTTTGAGTGAATTTCACTTGAGAGAAGTAGTTTTCTGAGTGTCAGAATTGTTCAAATAGGAAGCATTGAAGCTATTTATGAGGTATCCTGTCATTTTTGAGTGAATTTCACTTGAGAGAAGTCGTTTTCAGAGTGTCAGAATTGTTCAAATAGGAAGCATTGAAGCTATTTATGAGGTATCCTGTCATTTTTGAGTGAATTTCACTTGAGAGAAGTCGTTTTCAGTGTCAGAATTGTTCAAATAGGGAGCATTGAAGCTATTTATGAGGTATCCTGTCATTTTTGAGTGAATTTCACTTGAGAGAAGTAGTTTTCTAGGGGCAGAATTGGTTTAATAGGAATTTTGGATGTTATTTAAGAAAGTTACTGTCAGTTTAAATTGAATTTCACTTGAAAGAAGTCGTTTTCTGAGTGTCAGAATTACTTTAATAGGAATTTTGGTCAGAATTGTTTGAATGAAGAAGCATCAATTTTTTTTTTAAATACAATGCATACAAGGATAATCCACTAAGTCCATAAAAGTAAATTTCTCAGGAAATCAATTTCTAATTTCTAACATCAATAATAATTTCCTTATAGTGATTTTTCACAAAATAATATCATACTGCAAGAAATGAAATATTCTTCATTTGCTTGATAATTGATTATTTGATTTGATATGATTTAATATTCATAGTTTATAGAATTAATTAAAAAATAATAAGAAATCAAAGTTTGGAAAAATTGCACTTAGTGCATTTTCCTTGTACGCCCATGCAATGAAATTTACAGGGTATACTGTCAGTTTAGGGTGAATCGTAGTCTAGAAGAGAAACTTTCCAATTTGAGAGTCTAATCAATTTGGGACGCTGTTTTGATTCCTTATGACCGTTGTTTGATTAGATTTAACCGAGTTAAGTCAAAGTTGCAAATCATGGATTAAACGGTGATCGCTGGTTAAGTTTGGAACAATAGAGAGTGATTGTATAGAGACAAATCTGGAGACTATGAAGACCGCTTATAAAAGTGGCACTACAAAGAAGTTTTGCTTCAAAAGAATGAAGAAGGATTCATCCATTCAATATTATATGGTTTTGATGCCAACACGACCCTTAAGAAAGAACTTTTTACGGAATTAAATAATCATATATCTAAAACCGTGCCCACACTGAACAAATGTTCGACATACATGTCCGGCAAACATGTTTGTTGAGGAGCTCAGGGACAAACATTTCAAAAAGTTTGGACAATCAATGTTGTCAAACAAAAAAAAACTATTGTTTTTCCAACATTTCCAGTTGTGACAGCTGTAAAACATAAAACCTGTTCTCCTCACTGACAAATATTTTGTTTGGTGACGCGTCCACACTGGCCGCGGGCAAACATTGTTTGTCAAACATAATAAAATTTGCCCAAACTGTTTCAACAAACATGTTTGTCGAACACTTGTTCACTGTGGACACGGCTTTAGGCCCAAATTCACCAAAAACGAAAACCTATTTGAGCGGCAGTCAGATGATTTTGAATTGGTTTTGTAATATGATTTTTTGTTTATTTAGAATCAACTGGCGCTCTAACCAAGTTTTCGTGTTGGTGAATTCGGTCCTTAGACCCTCGTCTTCAAAATATAAAATATCAGTTTCGGGCTCACCTTAAGAATAAAATGATTAAGTTCTTCTTCCTCCTATTCTTCTAAAGGAGGATACAAGATTGAGTTGACAGTGTAAGGTATATGAATGAATGCTTTGAGGCTCTATTTCAACTGAGCTTTCAAAATTATCGAAATATTATTCTTATAATCTTTGATGATAAATAAATTGATGTATGATAAGAGACTGCTGTTCTATAAACTGCTGTTGTATAACTGATGGATATTCAAAATTATCGAAATATTATCCTTATAATCTTTGATGATAAATTGATTTATGATAAGAGACTGCTGTTTGATTAGATTTAACCGAGTTAAGTCAAAGTTGCAAATCATGGATTAAACGGTGATCGCTGGTTAAGTTTGGAACAATAGAGAGTGATTGTATAGAGACAAATCTGGAGACTATGAAGACCGCTTATAAAAGTGGCACTACAAAGAAGTTTTGCTTCAAAAGAATGAAGAAGGATTCATCCATTCAATATTATATGGTTTTGATGCCAACACGACCCTTAAGAAAGAACTTTTTACGGAATTAAATAATCATATATCTAAAACCGTGCCCACACTGAACAAATGTTCGACATACATGTCCGGCAAACATGTTTGTTGAGGAGCTCAGGGACAAACATTTCAAAAAGTTTGGACAATCAATGTTTGTCAAACAAAAAAACTATTGTTTTTCCAACATTTCCAGTTGTGACAGCTGTAAAACATAAAACCTGTTCTCCTCACTGACAAATATTTTGTTTGGTGACGCGTCCACACTGGCCGCGGGCAAACATTGTTTGTCAAACATAATAAAATTTGCCCAAACTGTTTCAACAAACATGTTTGTCGAACACTTGTTCACTGTGGACACGGCTTTAGGCCCAAATTCACCAAAAACGAAAACCTATTTGAGCGGCAGTCAGATGATTTTGAATTGGTTTTGTAATATGATTTTTTGTTTATTTAGAATCAACTGGCGCTCTAACCATTTTCGTGTTGGTGAATTCGGTCCTTAGACCCTCGTCTTCAAAATATAAAATATCAGTTTCGGGCTCACCTTAAGAATAAAATGATTAAGTTCTTCTTCCTCCTATTCTTCTAAAGGAGGATACAAGATTGAGTTGACAGTGTAAGGTATATGAATGAATGCTTTGAGGCTCTATTTCAACTGAGCTTTCAAAATTATCGAAATATTATTCTTATAATCTTTGATGATAAATAAATTGATGTATGATAAGAGACTGCTGTTCTATAAACTGCTGTTGTATAAACTGATGGATATTCAAAATTATCGAAATATTATCCTTATAATCTTTGATGATAAATTGATTTATGATAAGAGACTGCTGTTCTATAAACTGATGGATAATAAGAATACACAACAAAGGGTTGCATAGACAAGGAGTATTATATCCTATACTATTGAACGAGCAACTTCTGTTTATATGTTTATAAGCTCAGATGTTTGGATGTTTAGATGTTTATATGTTTTATTTCACCGGATCTCGAGAACGGCTCTAACTATTCTCACGAAATTCAGAACATAGGAGGTTTATAATATAAAGATTCGATTGCACTAGGTCTCATCCCTGGGAAAGCTCGCTGAAGGACATTAAGAGGATAATTATTATTCATCCTTGGAAAAACAGCTGATAATAATTATTTCGTCATCTGTTGGTGATGGAAGTGAGTGAGCGAGTCCATTTGTTTGGGACTGTGTCAAAATTATGACTCAGCTGTTGAACTTTTGTAATCATTCAATCAGGTACTCAGTGTCGGTTGCAAAAAACCGGGTTATTTTCAATCCTGATTAATTCCAGTAGATCCATCTTTTTGAAATGGTCTTCTCTGATTTGGTTCACGTGAAGTTGGACAGGATTAAAATTTAACCGGCTTTTGTGCAACTGGGCCTTTGTGAGGGTAATTTCTGCATTCCTCTGGGAATTAATCTCAATTTACTGTGATTAGTTGGAACATTTCTGTGTGAATGTTATTATAATTTCTTCTTCCGTAATAATTTTTTATGCTTTTGTACTCCAGAGGAAGCTCGGTCCCCTATATTCACGAACATAATCAGGAGCATGATTTGAATCATAATAAAAATATTTTAAAATGAATTCTCACCAATAACAGATCCAACTGGGATGTCCTCACTGACGAAGAAGCTCTCAGCTGACCCGCCATTTTCAAGAAAGCACCTATTGTCCGCACCTAGAACATATACAAAATAAATTAATTGATTCAATTTCTAAAAATGAAATTATCACATTTGGAAAACAATAGTTGAAATAACTCTCAATGATAATTAAACTAATGTGTAAAAGTTCATGGCTTGAGATTGTGTTGGCAACTGACAACTGAACAATATATTATAGATAGAATGTAATAGCAGGTTACCCGTGCTACGCAAGGGAAAACATGACGTACTGTAATCTTGAAGAATTTGGAATAGGCCTGTAACCATCCTCGGTAAATTGAGAATCTATATGCTTATTTCAAGTTCTGTAGTTGAGTAGTTAAGACGTGATGATGCGTCATTCGTGAATTTCCTATCCTGTACCTGTATAAGCCTATTCTTTCCTTTGTTATATTATAGACTAGGGTGCTCCGCAAGGGTCTAATAACAACTTGACAAACTGGAAAATTGACCTACTGAGATCTTGAAATCTTGAAGAATTTGTAATAGGCCTATAACCATCCTCGGTAAATTAAGAATCTATAATATTATGTCAAATTTCAAGTTAATCAGTTGAGTAGTTGAGACGTGATGATGCGTCGTCATGCGTGAATTTAATTTTCTATCCCGTACGTGTGTGTATAAGCCAATTCTTTCCATTGTTATACTATAGACTAGCCGTCAGGCTCGCTTCGCACGGTATATCCTTCTAGCTAGGGGGCTCCACCCCCTTGACCATCAACTGGATCGTCCAAAAATGAGATCAGCGGGCTCGCTTCGCTCGCCTGCATTTTTCATTTGAGCTTGCTTCATTCCATCAGAAAGTCAAAGTACTGAGAAAACACAGAAAAGCTTATTTTGGGCGTATCTTTGATGAAATATTAAAGTCACCTCATCACAAAATTTTTAGACCCTTGCTAAACCAAAATTGAACATTTTCTGTCCATTACTTGATGAAAGAACTTAGAAAACGCGAAAAACCGCTAATTTTGGGCTTATCTTTGGCGTTATTTCAAAATCCTTCAACACAACATTATTGCAGCCCAGCTTAGCTTCTGCAGTAAATTTGAACATTTTCTGTTCATTTGTTTCATATAAAGCTGAGAAAGCGCGAAAATACGCTGGGAAAGCGCAGATTTTTGGCGTATCTTTAGCGTTATTTCAAAATCCTTCTAACACAACATTATTACACCCTAGCTGAGCTTCTGTACTAAATTTGAACATTTTCTGTTCATTTGTTCACGATAAAGCTGAGAAACGCTAAAAAAACGCAGATTTTTGGCGTATCTTTTGGAAATTTTTCCAAATCCGTTCTCGTGCGCCTCTAAAAGGGCCAACTGAACATACCTACCAAATTTGAACGTTTTTGGTCCGGTAGATTTTTAGTTCTGCGAGTGAGTGAGTGAGTCAGTCAGTTAGTCAGTCAGTAGTCAGTGAGTCAGTCAGTTAGTCAGTCAGTCAGTCAGTGAGTCAGTCAGTTAGTCAGTCAGTCAGTGAGTGCCATTTCGCTTTTATATAATATAGAAGACTAGCGTACTCCGCAAGGGTCCAATTGGAAACTTGACAAACTGAAAACTTGACCTACTGGAATCTTAAGGAATTTGAAATAGACCTATAACCATCCTCGGCAGATTAAGAATCTATATGCACAATTTCAAGTTAATCAGTTCGGTAGTTCAGACGTGATGATCCGTGAGTTTCGTTAATCTCCTATCCCGTACGTGTATGAGCTAATTATTCTTTCCTTCATTTCATTATAGGTAACCATAAGAGGATGAAAGAGAAAAGGATTGAGATGCTGTGAAAAGGAAAATATTCAATATCCAGTACCGGTGCAACATTTAACGGCAAAAACGATTTCCAAACATTCTCAAACAAGAATGACAAGGCGTCTTTGCAGTGATTCTGCTCAAACCTGGTCGGTCAATCCAGCAAAGAAACAAAGAGTGTAATCGACTATGACATGAACATGCAAAAAAAAAATCGGCGAACAGCAAAACGCATTGGAAAACGCGGATGAGGAGCTTTGAAAGAGAACGGATAAAGGGTTAGAAGAATTGGTAGGAGTGAGGAGAAGGGTATGAAGAGGAGGAGGAGGAGGATGAGCAGGTGTAGGAGGAGGAGGAGGATTAGGAGGAGGAGTAGGTAATGGTGGAGGTGATGGAGGAGGAGGAGTAGGAGGATGAGGAGGAGAAGAAGGATGAGAAAGAGGATACAGGTGTTGTAAAAAGCACCGAACCATGTCAACAATTGTGTCTTCTACAAAGTCATCATCATCTTCTTCTTCTTCTTCTTCTCTTTCTATTTCTTCTTCTTCTTCTTTTTCTTTTTCTTCTTCTTCTTCCTCTTCTTCATCGTATTCTTAGTTTGCTTCTTCTTCTTTTCGGAATCAGAAGAGGGAACAGACAACAGGTGTAGAATCTTTCATGCATTGAATTTAGACTCTGGTTCACAGGGAAGTTGAAATCCAGTGCTGGTGATGAGTCAATGGTTTTGGAGATTTTTTATTGGTTTTACAAAGTAATTTTCAGTTTTGAAGGTTGTATGAAAATTGTGTTTTGATGTTATCGTACAACTATTGCTCAGAGATTTAAGGTTTGAGATTTGAGTTAGATTTGAGGTGTTGTGTTCCAATTTACTATCACAGAAAATTGTAGTGTATAATTATTTTCAACTGTTTGAGTCTGTTGTTTTGAAATAAGATTCAGAAATTAATGAATATAAGGGCCGTTTACCGAGCTCGGGATTTAGCCAAGTTCTAGACTTTAAACAGCTGGAGTCAGGAATTTGGCTTTCTGAAACGGGGCGTAGTCCACGTTTCAAATTTCGAAAAACTAAAAAATTGAACACAGAATAAGATGAAGAGAAAATAGAGTTAAGTTTCAGCTATTCTGAACTATTTAGAGATGTTTCATTTCGTCAAGGAAAAACGATTCCAAAGAAATGAGAAAATTTTAAGATTATCATAGAAACTGTGATTGCGCCCTGTTTTTGAAAGCCAATTCTCTGACTCCAACTTTTTAAAATTCTAGAACTTGGCTAATTCCCGAGCTCGGAAACCAGCCCAAATGTTCAAAAGCAAATAAAGGAATTTATTTTGCTTGTTCATATCAAATTTCAATCACATTGATATCAGATTGGAGAACAAATTCCAAATTCCAAATCTGGTTGTTCATAACAATGAATAAAAACGAAGTAATGTTGGTAATATAATGATGTCAACTATAGTGAGGTCCACGTTATAATAGTAGTCAATAAAGATGAGAGAGCAGCGTTGTCGATTCTCTGCCTTGCCACTATACCATCCATATAAATTGTCATTGCAGATGACTCTCTGTGTGGTCCGGCTTTCAGTTTTTCTCCAGCCTTTCATTTTACAATTTTTGATATTAATTTTCTTCCCATCTATAACATTTTACTTTTCTGAGCCGAGAACCGTTACAAATGCTTACATGCTTGAGTGATTACTGGGCTAATCTGAACTAAAAAATCGCTAAATGTTAAAGCAAACATAAAAAATGTCATTCAGCAAACATGACAGTGAGAAAATTCAGAGCATGAATAGAACGACCTATAACTTAGTTGTACGTCACTTTGAACATCATCTTAACTTCTTTCTCTCCTTCTGCTTCTTCTTCTTCATCTTCCTCTTCATTTTCTTCTTCTTCTTCCTCTCCTTCTCCTTCTTCATCTACTCATTCACCATCCTTCTTCTTTCCTTGATTTATATTTGTTTTCCAATTGAGGATTCGGTCTCCAGATTCGCTGGCTCCAGAAGAAATGATTTCAGTAATCACTAATTCTTATACCAATAATTCAATACATAGATTTTCTCCTTCTTCTCCTTCTTTCTTGCTTCTTCTTGTTTTTCATTCAATTTAGGATTGAGTTTTAGCTGACTCCAGAAGAAAGGATTCTAGTTCGGTAATCTAATTCTAATTCTACTAATAATTCGGTACATAAATTCTCCACCTAAATATTAGTAAAACAACTTAACAATCTGTGCTAAAACCGATGTTTGATAATATTTCAGGTCTACTTGTTGTTGGGATCTAGATAGGTGTTTCCATTTAGTTGAAAGGCTGGAGGTAATTGGCAGGCAACAGACCTTAACACGGAAATTGCTAAAACAGAGATGGCTTGTTATTTTCAATCCACCAAAAGGCGTTGGGATGGAGTCTGATAAGTTACAGTAAAAAAATGGGAGCTTTCACTTTGTTTAAGATAAGTACTGTATAGTATTTGTTTCGAAATTCGTTAAAAAATTGTTCACTGATTTTTAAGTACGAATGTGAGGTCTGAAATTTTGTAAATATGAGTATTCAGTTGTTCCATAGGGATTTGGTTTTATATTTGTTGGTTACTTATTCCAATTTCCAATCCATTTAGTCAAAATAAAATTTCAATTAATCAGTATACATTATACTTCGATATTCCTCCAGCTATCAGTCATTCAAATTCATTTATTGTATGGAAGAAATACACTATTGAATAGGCTATACATCACAAAATCTGGAAGGAATATTTTGAAAAATAGTATATTTCGCACCTAGAGCAGAAAATGGGATTTTTCCGGCTCGAAATCGGTTTTCAAGTCCGAGGCCATAGGCCGAGGACTAGAAAAGATTGAGAGCCGGAAAAACATTTTTGCCCGTGGTGTGAATGATATTTTTCGCCACACTACAGGTATTGCTGACAAAATAAATAAAGAGTACAAAATAAACAATACTCGTTAAGTTATCATACCTATCTCTTGATTTTAGTGGTAGAAGATTTGCAGTCAGGATTTCAGATTCTTTTGAAATTTCACTTGGTATATTACAAGCGTCTCCATCTTCAAGCATTTTTGGAAATTCGGAATGCGCTAATCAACAATAAATAATTGAATAAAAATGGTTGCAAAGCGAATGCTGAATTAGTTTGATTCGAAACTCGAACTGAAATAATTGCAACTTCAGATGAAGAATGTTGACACTCGCCCGATCTAGCGGATGACTTATTAACTACGGACTCCCATGTTAGCGGGGCTAGAAAGAGTACGTTTTCCGGTCTAGGCCGGAAAGAAACCCTTTTCTGTCGTCAGACAAGAGTAGTCTGCAAACAAGATCTTTCAGATCTACGTAGGGACTGGAAAACAGCTACTTTCTGTGCAGTGTGGCGAAAATGATATTTTCGAAGTCTCTGGGCTATAATATTATATTGTACTAATTTGAGTAAGAATGGAAGACAATCTTACTCGAATCAGTCATTTGGTTGTTTTAGTTATTGAGTCTGTCTCAATTAGAGTTGTTGTTCAACGGCTCCCATGACCATATTTCAAAAATACTAGAACGTTTCCTGTCTCGGCCAATGACAGTAGAGCTTATTCTTTATTGGATAACAGCTGGTAGCCAATCGTGAAGGTCACCCATACTACGATATTGTTCTGCTCAATGTTTAAACTCTCAGTTCACTAGAGATTTATCATGGCATAAATCTGGAACTAGTATCTAGAATTGATAAAAACTTTGATGGTTTTGACAATATTAAGTTGTATTCATTTGATTATAAAAGTGTTGAAAATAAGATAAGTGTAATAAATAACATAAATTTAGATGATGATTTTTTGATCCATTCCGAGCTGCGATGTATTAACTCACTTTTTTCACATATTTCACACCACATGAAGTCAAATATCGTATAAATAAATGTTATATTTGACTGCATGTCGTGTGAAATACATTGGAAAAAGTATCTTCTATTAAGAGCTACTTGTAATATAAATAGAAATAAAAATCTCAGTACCCTTTTTTGAATTATTTTATCACAACATGTTTCAACATTGAAAATGGCATGAATGTTGTGATAAAATATTTCAAAATAGGGTACTGAGATTTTTATTTCTATTTTATAGAAAAAAGTGTATTATATTCAACTCCGTTTGAGCGGATCTATGCTCATTATATCTGTATCTTACTATTCCTGTACAAATACAGATATAATAGCTGATGAAAAAGTGAAAGACTGTACGCATTTATCAATCGGTCGCCAATATTGATTCAAATAGAATCATCTCTAATTTTCAACCAAGTAGAACGCAATAACGCAAATCGCAAATAGCATATCAACTGAGATGCTCTTATTGCAGAATTTGCTGAGAAAGAAGAGTCTATCTCCAAATCATGGACCACGACTTCCTCTGAAGCCAGCCGAGCGCTTCCGGCGTTTCCTTTGGTTTTATCCTTGGTTGATCGCAAAACTTCTGCCATCTTCAAATGACCGATCATCCTTATCTTGTCCTCATCTTCTTCATTTCGCTCTTCTTCTTCTTCTTCTTCTTCTTCTTCTTCTACTACTACTTCTTCTTCTTCTTCTCCTCCTGTCTTCTTCTTCTTCTTCTTCTCCTCCTGTCTTCTTCTTCTTCTTCTTCTTCTTCTTCTTCTTCTTCTTCTTCTTCTTCTTCTTCTTCTTCTTCTTCTTCTTCTTCTTCTTCTTCTTTCTTCTTCTTCTTCTTCTTCTTCTTCTCTTCTTCTCTTCTTCTTCTTCTTCTTCTTCTTCTTGCTTCTTCTTCTTCTTCTTCTTCTTCTTCTTCTTCTTCTTCTTTGTCTTCTTCTTCTTCTCTTCTTCTTCTTCTTCTTCTTCCGCATTCAAATCATCATTCAAAAATGCTTCCGCATTCAAATCAAAATTCAAATGATCAACAATATACTCCTCAGTAATGTAGATTGTGATCAGAAGAAACTCAACTAGTCAGGCCAGCATATCAGCTATCAATGACGATATTTGTAGTATCTTGATG